>NC_141332.1:20255000-20370000 GCF_037954235.1 Aulostomus chinensis | reverse complement strand
ATGCACACACAAGGGCAAGTGTGTGTTCACACAAAGACAAACATACACAAACCCTATCTCCAGTGAGAAGACCTTCTTGAGTGGCAGCTTGCTGGAATTTGCAGTCTGATTCTGGTGATAATGGAATCCTTGTGTCATTGCAGATAGTGCCTCAGGAAATGGCAGAGAATTGCATCTGGATCAAAGTCAAAGAAGAGAAGTTTGAGAATCCTGACCTATTTGCTCAGCTCTCCCTCTGCTTCTCCTCACAGAGCAAAGGTAAGGAGACATCATCTCTCTTCACCCCCTTCTCTAATTAATCCCGCATCATTTAGCCTCTCCGGCTATAGATGCCGAGCCACTTTCATCTTGTGACACTTTAAGAAACATTTTTTTCTAACTGAAATATTAATTACCTTTAAATCAAGCACTTTTCTACTACATTTGAACACTGTTTGTGTCTTAATTCAAATCTACAGTATGTGCCAATTAGGGACACTCCTGTTGCCGGGTGTTTATGTGATTTCTCTGGGAGAGGCTAGAAATGCGTTGTGGCTGCACATTGTATTTGTTCTTCACTGAGTAGTTTCAGATCAGTGCATTTGTGTGTGCATGCGGATGTGCACAAACGTATATGTTTGAACCGAGAGCAGTTATGCTTGGTTTGCTTCTTGGCTTTTCCAGTCCAGTAGACCAACCCTTCATCTGGGAATCTGGGGAGCTTTTGTGGAAGAGGCTCTGGGAGTTTTCTTGTCCCGGTCAGTTTATTTCTCAGATACACAACCAGGCTACCTAACTTGCTGATGAATAACACAAGCAGTATAGAGCCACTTTATTTATTTTATTTTTTTTTTGTTTTTATTGGTATGGAAGAGGTTGTGTGAAAGCACTTGATGTATTCTTCCCATGACAATTTGTGTTTTCCACTTCTTTGACAGTGTGTGTATGTGTGAGTGGTACACTCCTCTAATTCTAGCAACAGGGAGAGGGGAGAAGTCAGAGCCCTGTCAAGCGCAGAACAGTCAAATCTGAGCTCTGTCAGAGCATGCGGACAACTATACAGTATACTCCAACTTTCCCCATACATCCAAAGTCTGTTTGGACACCAGTCAGCCCACCAGCAGCTTCTAGCTCCATCTTTTTCATAGCCTCCAGGTATACTCCTCTAGATCTCTTCTCTGATTTTTTTTTTTTTAATGAATAGTAATTCTGCCTGGACAGCCACATGGACATTTTGATTTTCTGGTGTATACAGATGGTGTGTGGTTTGCAGAGAAGGGCTGTGCCCAACAATCATGTCACTCTCTTCTCATATTTCACAACTTCAAGACACCTAATTCATTAACATGTGCACTATGGCTTCTGTTAAGTAATTGTCAGTCAGACAGTTTGGACCCAATCACTAATGAATTATTTTTGAATTCAACAACTCTCTTTTGTCCAGTGATTCCGAAATTACTATCAAGGGAGACAAACATGAACCCTCTGAAAATATTCATAGAGCACAGCAACCTCAGATAAAATGCAAAAATGCAACTCGATGTTTGTATTTCAACAGAAACATGACTTTAATTCAGTTTCAAATGTACTCCTAAATTCTTTATTGAATTTTTCTTCTCACCCGAAGGGATTTTATAAAGTTCTATAGATAGTCCATATTCCCTCTGGCGGGGTAGGAACTCATGATCCAGCATTTCCCCAGGGAGTTACCTTTGCTGGATCCCTATCAATTACCCCTGCAGCGACTTCACTGAATCAGCTCTTTTCCCCTCTATTGTTGAAACAGAACGTGATTTCCTCATGAATGAAAAATGCTGTTTAATGTTTGATATCTACCCCCCCCCCCCCCCGCCTGCCAGTGAAGTTGAAAGCGAGTGAGTAGGGCTTTGTGTATTGTATTGTGAAAAGGCGCCAGATGGGATCTTATCTTCCTAAAATTCCTGTTTCATGATTTATTCAGGATTGTCTTTTAAATGAATGCAGTCTGAGGATACAAAACAATAAGTGTGAGTGAGCATTAGACATATTGTCAAACAGATGCCCGCCTTATTTACATCTTCAGTCTTTACAACGTGTCTTCCTTTACCTGCAGTGAAGTTAAATGGTGTTTTTTTTTTAAAAGCAGCGATGCGGTGGAGCGACACAGGCTGGCAAAAGTTATTCTTAAGTACTGATGTGCATCGAAATATGTTGATGGAGACATGACCACTGCAAGTTCTCATCGTGACCTCTGCTACTTGGAACTGTGAATTCTCTCTCCTGATTCACAAACAAGCTTCATTTGTGTGGGATATTGCATTGCATTGTTTTGTTTTGGGTTTTTTTCAAACACCAGCACACGCAAACAGCCCTTCTCTCTGGCACCTCCATCTTTGGCAGATCTTAGACATGGATATTTATAAGTAAAGTACACTTCAGGGGACAAGTGTATCACGAAAGATGAGGCAAGCAGGTGTAAATGCCTTCCCTGCAGAGCTGCCCTCAGCAAATGGTGCAAAAAGGCTTCTGTTAACTCCAGATTCCTTGGGATTGTTGCTTGTTACTCGCACTGTTGAAGAACAACACTTTAGAGGTAAAAAAAACCCCAACAACAACACTTTAACAGCCCCTGATTTTAAGATGCTTATTGCGCTCAGAGGCCCCTAAAACAACTGAAAATGCAAGACTGTCATCTCCCCTGCTGCTTTTATGAGTCTCACTGTTTAATGGGTTTTACCAAGAAATAGAAATGATAATCAAGAGGGATTTCAGGCTTCAGTCCTTTTAAAGTAGTTTGTGGTTTATGATGAAATTTCTTACCAATTGACAAATATCAGCAACTGTTTTTAAACGGTGCATTTTTTTTCTTTAGCAAAGACACAAACATGAATGTGGATCTTGTGTGATAAAAACAAAACAAATCAAAACACAATTTTACGGAGTAAGCAACCTGTCATGGGAACATACGTTATGATATTTTATAGACAAAACAATTAATTCAGTGAATGGCAATAAAAACAATCTTTAGTGGCAGCCTTCAAATTATTTTTGAGTGTAAATTTAAAAATGCAATTGACAACAATTTTACAGTTATAAAAAATACATTTTTCGGTAGATTTTTATAATACATAGTCTTTTTCACCTATTTATGTGCAGTCAATTGTATTTGTAGACAAACCTATAAACCGGTGTATGTTTGTCTTTTGTTCAACAGTAAAATGTGCATCCTTTATATTACTATTGCAGTCTTGTTGTGTTATCCCACAAATCCACCATGAGGGCGAGAAAGTTTTTTTTCTTGCAGTTGTTGAAATTCCAGATACTACAGGAAAATAACCAAACGTGACAAAGTACAGTACGATTCTGTAACACCAACAACTCCTGATTTAATTTAGACAACACAATATATTTCATGAATTAAGATTTATGAGGGTAAGATTTAGTAAGTAAAGGTGAACTATGGAGAATGAATATATAGTAAATTATTTTTGTGCATCATTTGGTGATATATTTACATTTATATTGTATGTCCATCCGTCGATCCATCCATCCATTTTCTACTGCTTATCCTGTTAAGGGTCGTGGGGGGGCTGGAGCCTGTCCCAGCTACCTTCAAGCGAGAGGTGGGGTTCACCCTGGACAGGTCGCCAGTCCATCACAGGACCAACACATACAGACAGACAACCATTCACACTCACAGCCACACCTACGGACAGTTTAGAGTATCAATCAGCCTCATCCCGTCTTGATGTCTTTGGACTGTGGGAGGAAGCTGGAGTACCAGAGAGAACCCACACAGGAACAGGGAGAACATGACAACTCCACACAGAAAGGTCCTGTGCTGGAGCTGGGGTTCAAACCTGGAACCTTCTTGATGACAGGCGACAGTATATTGTAGTTGAATATAGTCAGATGTAATGTATTTGTGCATATGAAATAAAACTAAAACATAACAAAAACAATCAACTGCATTTAGTTTGCTCAAAGGTCGTCTTACTATTGTGCCTAAAATGCCTTTTTTAGTAAAGCCAAGGACCATAATAAACTGGATCTGTGGTTAAGGTCAGAGAGAACAATTGTCTCATTAAGAATGCATTACTTCAGTGATGTGAGCATAAATCCTCTTTATAATTTCAAGAGTTTTCTTTTTACTTCTCGTGTGTAGTTGTAGTACAGTTACACTTAGACCGTAGCACTCTGTGCAAGCTTAAGTCATGTGACTCCATACTACACCTGATGCTTCTGATGTCAAGGAAAGTATTTCACCTATGACACCATCAGTCGTTTCAAGATAAGAAAATTGTTGCCACCCACACATCGAGTTGAGGGATCTGTTAGTACAGGCACTCATCAGTATTGGCTTTAGCTTCCCACCCCAAGTTCTCACTTCTTTTGAACTTGGGCACAACACATTAAATTGAGCCTTTAGAACAACCTCACTATGTCATAGAGCTATTTTATTTCCCATTAAAACTGTTTGTTCCCTTTTGGTTCCTCTCTCCTTGCTGCCTTTACTTGGTGTATCTGCTTTTCCCTCTTTCTTAACCCTCCTCTGAATTGACTTGGCTCTCGTCTTTTCTTTTACCCTCATCTCCCCTCACTCCGCTGTATCAATCAGTGGGTTGTGCCTTTGTTCGGCTCTTGGGATCAAATCAGATTCTCTTTGGGATTGAATGTGTGTAGCTATGGCCGGCTGCATTTGAAAGGCAATTCATTCAGCTAGAACTTTTGCTGTTCAGTTTGAAACAAGATTGATGTTGGCAAACTTCACACTCCTCCAATCTTCCAAAATGTTTCCTCCATTGCTCACATCAATTGCTGATGGTCAAAGGGTATTGTAATGGGGACGCTGAGCGTCTCAGCAGACCCAATACAATTAAAGTGAGAAGGTGACTCAGTAATTATTGAATTAATAGACTCTACTGAAAATATCAACATTTTTTGATGCTATTATGATGATAAGAAATTTACAAATATAAAAATAATCGTGGCATCCATTAGTTGTTTTTGTTTTCTTTATTGTTACCACATCATGCTGTGAAAGTTGTGTTGTCACGGTAATGGTGGGATTCTGTTCAGTAGTTTGTATGACTTGTCGCCCAACCATGTCTGAAAGCAAAAGCATTAGCTTTGACGAACGACCACAGTCGGAGGCAGGGTAAGAAACTGCTGTCTTAAAAAGAGAGGGGAGAGAGATATGGGGATAATGGCGCTCAGACGGTCTCTCCTTGAGGGAATTCATTTGTACACCTGGCAACTGACAGCAAGAGTTTTGTACAAAAAACAAAGAAATACAGCCGAAGTAAAATGTTTAAGGCTACACATTCTGATTAGTGGATATTTATCTCATTTAGACATTTTCATTGGCATCTTAATGTAAATAACCCTTTTTGTTTTTGTTAAAGTAAAGCACACCGGCTTGAGAATGTACACAAGGGCTCAATCAGATATTCCACAGGCTTGGAAGCTGCCAGGTTTATTTTTCTATTTTTATTTATCCATTTAATATCTGGAGTTTGCATTCCTCCTCAGCTCCGGTCGTTAATGTCTTGGTATGTTTGCAGTGCATCAGTAAAAGCAGGTATTGTTAAAACTTTAGCAGGGTGCAGTCAGTAATAATTCCCTTCATCTCATAAGATTTGGTCGTAATCTAAACACTTTTTCTTCTCAGTGACACCTGTTTCCCTTTACCTCTGTCCCTGTAACTCTACCCTGTCCTCCTAAACACACAAACACACGCTCACATGCTGGCACACTCACACACACATTGTCCACACTTAACCAACGTGGCCTGCACACCAACACATTCCCAATCCCCGCTACAGCCTCAGCAGCAGGGCAGTAATGACCCTGCTACTACAGCAGTTATGATGGAATCAGTGGGGGGTTTAGCTGACTCTCTGGCTCTCCCTAATAAGTCCCCTAATAACTCTCTTAACATTAGGGCTGACCCGGTCACCAGATCAAACACATTCAGCCATGGTTGGGCAACTCACATGACACCCAGCAACCTTCCCATCTGATAGCAAAACTGTTGCTGACCAGCACACTGATGGCTGTTTGCTTGGGGGCCACACAGCACACATGTTCAATATAAAGGCACAAAAGAAGTTTTGGCCCACAGGATTGTCAATGTAGTGAATGCCACTCACAATAGTTTAATCCTGTTAAGCTCTATTCACTCACTAACAACATCTTTTGTTAATAGAAACCTTTGAAAAGCTTGTTGCTCTTGTTGTTATCCTGAGACTCCTATTGGAGCTTCTCACACTCTCGCAACGTAATAAGGGCTAATTAATTCAAATTCAACTCAAGCTTGGTCTACAATAGTCTGCCTTGTGTTAATTACATGTGTACAACGATAAGCTTTTGATATGTTTTATGTGAAAGTATTGGGAAGTCAGCCGTGACAGTTTGCCATGTTTAGTGGGAGACTGTGTTGTTTATGACAGATTGTATGGAGGGGAGGGAGCTTCCACCACGGTTGATTCTTCTGCATCTTGTCTTGGGTGTTTCTCCTCCTCACAGCATTAGCTTTCATTGTCTTGCTTTCAGGAATCAGGATCAAAACCAATTTGAGATTAAATATCGGTTCAAGAATATTGCAATCAGGATCCGGTACTGAGGTTACTCACTGATATGATTCGATGGTGCCAATCTATTCACAATCCAGATACCATTCAGTAGCTTGTGCTGGACCATGAGACACCTCACCAAAATGCGCATATAGTTAGAATATTAAAAAAGCACAACAACAATTAAACGTGGATTGGTGCATCTCTAAAACAACCTGACAAGTAAATGAAAACCAGCATCCCTACCCACAAGCAACAGTTTCCCACAAATGAGGTTTGCATGTTTGTCATTTTGCAAACTGTCACCTGTATTGATGACTGAATAGCTGCTTCGCTTTCATCAGTTATTTTGATAACCTACGACCTTTACTGAAACCAGTACATCATGCATTCTGCATTCATGTGCATTATTACTTCAAGCAAAGCAAAGGATATTATCCAGTTTTGGGGAAAAAAAAAAAAAAAACAGGAGAAAAAAGAAGGACCTCAAATGGTACAATTTTCTCATTTTAGAAGAGAGGGCATTAATTGCTTGCACAGGCAGGAGAGATTTGTCTCAATAAAACACAAAACACCCCAATGTTCATTTCTCTCTGTTTGGGGCAGCCAGCCCACTGAATTTCTCAGGGTCAGCCCTTTTCCTTGCTCAGCTCCGCACGTTTTTAATATATCACATATGAATGGAAATTAGGCCCTTAAATATTAATGAGAAGTAATTGGTTTATTGTAGGAGACTATATTATGTGTCTATGTTTGTGTGCGCGTGTGTGTATATGTGTCCATGTGTGCATCTGTCTGTGTGTGTGCATCTGTGTCTGTGTGTGTGCATCTGAGTCAGAGAGAGAGAGATTTCCTTTCAGTCCCACTTCATATTGCCTTGCTGTGATGTCCCACTGATTTTAATCTTCTCTTCTCAGATGAGAGCCATTCTGACTATCACGGCACACTTTAGCTTTAGCCCTCTGAATATTAGCTTTCCTTGATACCTGCCGCTTACACACACCCAGCTCTACACCATGCTCACTTCAGGTACACTGTAATGTTCATCAAGATCAGTCTCTCCAAAAATGAAACATCGCCCGTGCATCTAAATACTCTGTTTCTTTTACTCTGCACCCCACTCTCTCAGATAATCTCAAATAATGTATGTTTGGAATATGTCAATCCTTCAGTGGTGTCTCTTTAATGTTTAATCCAAGTCTAACCCACCCAGCTTTAGAAGTCACTTATTCCTCTGATGTGACATTAAAGCACGGTCTGGCTTAAAGTGAGCAGTGTTTTGAGCAAAAAGAGGGAAGCAGGCACTGGTGACATGCTGGCTCGTGCTGCAGCTGCGTGGTATCCACTCATTTCCTCCACTCAAGTAGAAATAAACAAAACAAACAAACAAAAATGCTCCCTCCACCTCTGTATACAGGTTTCTCATCCCTTTTATCATCATCATGTAACTTCCTACTCATAATTACTATGACCACTCGGTGACATCACTAATACATGATTATGGTTATTTTCACCACTTTTATTCACAACCTCTCTGCTCTCTCTTGGAGAGACCAGACACTTGCCTTCGGCACTCAATTCTGTATTCATAAAATTGAACCTGCTGATTTATTTCAGTGGCCATTTTAAATACTGTAATTTGTGATTTTGTTTAGCTGGGTTACAATGAGATGCAGTCTTAATATCATATAATATATCCTGGCCAGGATGTGTTTGAAGGACATCAGTGCCTCTCAGCACCTCTTTGAAACAGATTGAATAAAAGCTGAGCATTGGGATGCGATGGGAGGATTTATAGCAAGCCTGTATCATATTGCATTTGTGTACTTAATAAATTGGCAAGTGAGTGTACATCTTCATGGTAAAGGAAGATTGTTTTTTTGTTTTTTTTGGAAATGTTCTGTCAGCAACACTTAAATGACCCATATATCTTGGTCCAAGTGTACTCCCGCAGAATACAGATTAGTCCGTAGCAGAAAGACAGAGACAAAAGCCTGTGAAGTGAGTGAACTCACACAAAAGTATACGCCGGAGAAGTTTCTGGACGTTACTTTTACAACGTGATTTGTTTTAATCGTAAATAATGACATTATTTAGGGTCTCGTGACATGCATCCAACATCAGGATCATTTATGATTATGTCAGGATCTGTCATAACCTTTATAAAAAAAAAAACAAACAAACAAGGAAAAAAAAATCAACCTTTATCAGCATATAAAGTGATCATTAGTTAGAGAAGAGAAGGGGATATATGTTGTGTGTGTGTTTATGTGTGTATCCTGCCTGTCAGTGGCTGCCTAATTGAGTGATACAATGCTTATTAACAGTGAAATTTGCCTCCAACCAGGACAATGTCAGCACTGTCACTAGAGCTTTTTACACACTGGAGCATTGGTGGAGCTTCATTAACTCGCCCCCATGATCCCAGACTGCAGAATACGGAGTGCATATCTAATCCAGCTCAGAAATATGAAGGATTTTATAGGGAATACATGATGTATGATGGTTGACTGGGTACTGTTTGCATCTGCTGCTGCTACTGCACTCGAGTGATACATAGAAAAGAATTGAGAAGTGGTATAAAGTCTTTTTAGTTGCAGCTTTTAGAGATGGATATTATATCTTTGTCCATGGACAGAAGATAAAAATATTAACCTGTTCGGGATGTATAGTGGCAGCTGCAGAGTGCACACACGACAAGTAAACTCACTCGGTTTTGTTTTCACTCTTCTTGCCAGGTATTAATTTCATGGGCTGATACCTTTTGTTTTACTGTAGCAATAGATGTGTTTTACTTTTATTTTTTTTCCCTGTGATGGACCTGTTTATTTTTCGAGCTGAAACAACTTAACCTCCTGCCGTATTTCACAATCTCTTCTTAAATGAGATCAAACACAAGCTCTTTGAACCACACAGTTAGTAGAATTCATCAGTTGCAATTACAAATGTTTCCCAATTTCACAGTTTTTCACAATTTATCACCTCATTGTCTCGCTCTGACCTCTCAAAAAGTGGTGTGACTCTGGCTGCATGTTTCAATTGTGATTTCCATACAAATCAACCAAAAAAAAAGTGCACAAAAGCCATATTTCTCCAGTGGCTAACGCCACGCCAGAAGGTGCACAGTCGCCTGCTGAGTTTGTTACATGGTGTTAAGTTAAATTTGTCTTTGAGCCTGTTTGGCGGAATTGGTTTTGTGACTACAAGTGGGCCAGGAGGTGACAGTAGAATAGAACAGAGAGGAGACAGAGGAAGAGAGAGCAGCCATGATCTCACAAGCTGGATGGATAAACAATCAGAGCCCTCTGTGTTCAAGATGGTGCCTCCTTGAATATAAACAATCATGACTTTGCACGCCACTGCAAGGTAAATTACTTCACAGATAAAGGGTGAGATGAGGGAATGGGAGAATCAGGTAGACAGACTGGTCTGATTACACTTTGTGATCCACCTGAAACAGGAAACAAACAAGTAAACAAAAACAAACAACACAAATTCACACTTGGGCAGGATTGTAAAAGTTGGGATTGCAAATATCTTGACATTGGTAACTCTAGAGGTTTACCTTTGATGTTTTTTTTTTTTATGACAGCGGCTAAAAGATAAAACAACTCTTGTCACCAAGGTTTTAATATGTTGTTGTTTGTTTGTTTTTCAGCAAGGTTACAAAAAAGTTACCCGTCAGATCGTTTACACTCATCATGATTCAAGGAGCCATTATATTTAAGGGTGGATTTGGATCAAGCAACATATCCAGGATTTTTTTTTTTTTATGGGTTGGTGACATTTTAGACAGGTTTTCGCAAAAGTCCTCTTTTTCTGAGTGCCAATTTGTTACTGATTTGTGCTGAAACAGAAAAAAAAAGCAAAATATACAAATTAATGGATGTCAGTGAATTCTATTGCCCAGACATATTCAGCAGTCACATCTGCAGTGAACAGTTGCACCATTTTAGATTTCTTCGGTTGCACATTAGAAGTCATTTCTATAGGTAAACTAACAAAAGAGGCAGCCTTTTTCCTTCTGTCCTTGATTTCCCGTGATTGACTTGTACATGCATGGTGAGGCAGTCATTTGATGCTATTGTGAGGAGCGAACTGCAAGGAGAAACTTGTGGCATGATGACCAGCTGTTACCACAATTATTAAGCGCTGAGGAAAATGTACTTAGGTAATCTCTGACAGAGAGAGGTGTGAATGGAGGAAAAGCTCTTGTAATGCATGAATGCTGAAGTTAATGGTGCATATTATAATGTGTGCGAAACCTAAAATTAAAAAGAAAAAAAAAACAACATTTTTTTAGAATAGTTTCTTACCCTCCAGAAGATTGAGCACCATTTTTAGGTATCAGCGCATTTACTGCTGAACTCTTTTCAGTGTCCCTCTGGTTATATACTGTAGGGGTTGATATTGGTATAGTTGGACTTTACTTTTTACCTTTTATTTATCTTTGCTTTCCTGTGCTTACTTTCTCATTCCTCCCACCGTGTATCTGTCTGTGCTCTTTTCCTGTCAGTCATATCCCTCCAAGTTAAAGTCCGTCTCTACCCCCCTCTTTTTTTCCCTCTTATCAGCGTCGTGCTACAGTATCCACAGAAAGCATCTCTCACATCCACCTGTATTCTATTGTTTGTGTGAATTTTTTTCTGGCTTTCATCTCAGTGCCAGTTTTTGAATTGGTTGTTTCCTTCAGGTAAAAGGAATTAGAGTTGTTGTTTTTTTTTTGCCACTTTCTGCCGCAGTCTTAAATTCTTTTGTTCATAGAAAAAAAAGGCAAAAAAAGTTTCCAAATGGCCTGATAATGAATCAGTTAAGCTGTCCATCCTAATAACTAAGTTATTCTTCAACAGCTTTATTTTTTCCATTCAATTTTATTTTTATATCTTTCTAACACCTTATCTGAGGAAAAATAATTAGTGAAATGATTTAAAAAGGTCAAATTGTGGGGGGGGGGGGGGGGTGTCATGCTGTTATGGGCACATAAAATTCAAGATACATGGCAGGGCTCAGTGTTTTATATTGTGCCAGTGCAGATGCCTTGGGGGAACACTTTCTCTGAGTTGCAGCATTTGCAGATTGTTTCCTTCTTTGTTCTTTCCTTTTGAACATGTTTTATTAACCACACAGTATGCTGTTGAATCGCGGCAGACTAATGTGATAAATGTGCGGAAGTCTGGACAAGTCTTCTGTAAATGTGGACCATTATATTCATTTTGTCTTTGACACGTTGTCTGCCTCTGGCCCGATCTTTGCCCGCCTGTGTAAACAAATAGAAAATTTACCAAACGTGAGGCTGCTTGGGCTGCTAAGAACACACGTTCTGCGTAGCCATTTAAGCTTTAGGTCTTTCCTTGATGCAACGTTATTGCACTTTTACTCCACCCACACAAGCATGTAAGTGGAAACTACACCATTAGCACTTCAGGGTAGAGCATGGCTTAAAGGGATTGTTGTATTTGCATTTTGCTTTCACTGTGTACATATGGGCATTAAATACGACACCAAATGTTGCATTGTCTTGACATCTGTAACCCAAGATGACTGCTACTTATACATGCTGTTCTGCTTCCAAAGTTCTAGTTTAGCAAGGCTTGTTAATTGTTATTAAGACGATGCAGATTTGCATTAAGGTGCTTCTGCTCTTCTTGGCTGTTATTTTCACTTCTCCAGCTCTCTTCCAATCCATCTTGGGCTAAGATTAACCTTTCTGAGTCCATTTCCATCCCCATCATAAATGTACTGTGTCAGACAAATTATCCTCAGGAGCTGATAAGTGTTGATTTTAATTTTAATCATGTGAAGCAGCAAATCGTATTGTGTATTTCTTGTCTGATAAAAGATTGAAAGCACATTACACAGCTAGAAGAATATGAATTATGATTAAAGAACAGTTGCCAACTTAAATGTTTTTGCATCACTGCTCAATACTCCACTAATAACCCCCTCTTTGACGAACCACTTTAAGAATAATAAATCAAAACCCTCCCATATAACACAAATGTGCTTTTGGCAGTTTTTAGGAAACCCGTACAAAGCTGACTACAAAATTGAGATATTCTATTTTTGAGCTACTCCGCTCTCTCACCACTTATAGTTAAATTTCTCCCAACCAGGAAATGCTGTTCATCTTTTACAAATTCGCTTCAGTTGCATCTATAATTTAATGTGCAAAGCCCCCCCTCCCAGTGAGGCAATTAGAGATCCCGCCACGAGGTGAGAGCTAGGGAGAGGCAGGTGCAAAAGGGTCATCTTGTAGCCCATTACTCTGCCCCTGACATGGGTGGTACACCCTGCAGGTGGGTGTTCCCAAGTTCCCTCTACAACAGTAGTTTAAATTGAATAGGAAGTAGAGCAAGAGCACAGAAGAGCCAGTGCCAACAGCTCCTATAGGGCAAAGTGCATGAAGTGATTGTAATAGTTCAGATTGTTATTGTAATTGTAGGCTTCTGAGCATAAAAGTGCCCCAGACAACAGACCTCATGTTGTTACAACTGCTGCCAGGTGGAAATGCAACTCCTGGTTGGACACATACACAAATGCTGATACAAATGTAAAACGCATTTAAGGAAAAATCAAGTGTTGGCCCACATTTTAAGTTTCTAGAACTCTATAAGAGTGATGTACTTCATTCTGCCAAATATTCCTTTATTTGGTGTTTTGATAATGGCAGAGAACACTGTGTTCCACCTGGGTATAAAATCGTAATAGGTATTCTGCTGGTTTAAGATTTTGGTGACTTGAAAGGCCACAGCCTATGACTCACATCACTGTCATACTCATCAAACCACCACCACCACTTTCAGAGACGTGAACGCGCGCTCACAAAGCCAGCAGTCCCTCTGGATATACGGGCTCCTCACATGCAGGCTGGCAGGATTCTGTCTGCCTTCCTTTCCCCGCCGCCTCCTCTAAACAACCTGGTCCAACAAAGATAAACACATGCTGGGTAGATTATTAGAGAAGTACCAAGGGCCCCACATCAGAGCTGCCAGTGCACAATTGTGCTAGCACGGTGGCAGTACCTTGTAGAATCCGATGCAGTAACCCCCAGGGTGTTCTAATACATACTTAGACACAGGTGGGCACTGATACCAGCGTGAGGCCTACACAGACTCCACTGACATTTCACTATCGAAAGCAAACTTTTGGCACATTGTTTTTACTAATAGCATTGTTGGTGATTTTGATTTTAGATGTTTGAAGGGTAGGAACGGGATCTGCAAAAACACATTAGTTGGATAAGACCTGACCAATGCAGATTTTTTACCAGTCCTAAGGCTCTGTTTCCTTTGCTGTGTGACATTAAATTCACATCCTGAATTCAACCTTCAGAAATACACATTTGACTGATGAATTTTTGACCATCATACCTAAAGGTCTCAGCTAGCTGATAGTCAGCAGCCAAGATGGGACAATCACATTTCCTCAGAAGCCACCCTATATTGTACAACTCCAGTGACTAGGTTAACAAACAAGTCAAGTCACGATGGCTGCTTGAAGACAATGTACCAGGATTATCTTTGTCAAGATTGTTTTTGTTGTGTGGAGTTGAAACCCGATTCGTTCTTGCTGAAACTAAGCAGTTACAGTACCATCTCCATGGCAACCTCAAACTCTATCTTATATCCTGGCATACTCAAACACATCATCTTAGTCATTGAAATATTAAATGCACTAATGTTTTTCTTTTTATTGGTGGGGGGGTTGCATTTTCACACATTTATCAGGACATTTTAGCTGCTTGCTAATGGAAGTGTATCTGACACATCTTTGAAATGGTAGGATTTCTGTGGTCTTGGAGTAAAATACTTAGTTAATTCTTTTGTGAAAAATAGTTAATAATCAGAATCGGAACAGATTAGGGAGAAATGAATGAAGCAAGGAAATTCTAGAAAAGTCATGGAAAATACCTTGATACCTGTGTATGTGACTTTCCATAACCTCGCCCAGAAACCCCCCAAAACTACATTTGTCACTTTTATAAGTTATGTCGTGCATGTATCTAAGGTACATATTAAATGAAAGACAGCTAGTATAGAAATGGATAATATATGACTTCTTGTCAGGATAAAGACTTGCTCTTATGAAGGACAATTTCAACTCTTTCTATATAATATATTGCGCTGATAGACGTTTCCTTTTCCCGCTCCATTCTGAGCATGTTCTTTCTTGATTTAAATTAAAATCGCTAGTGTTCGCCCTGACCTTGACATCATTAGTTCTTCATGTTTTGACTTTATATATTATTGATTTTTCGTATATCATTTTGCATAATGTTTTAACAAGAAGCCATGTCAATGAAGATAAACTTATTTCAGTAGAAACAGAATGTATAGCAGTAAGTGAGGGTGTAGGGGAAGGAGGACAGACACGGATGGCCCTAACATGATAGTGAAAGAAGAATGTGGTACAAATACACTGGGGACACTGTTATTGCTGGAAAATGGAAATATTTCCTAGTCGAGTATTTGAGCAAATAGTAGTATACTTCCATCAACTGGATCAAGTACAAGGGGTGAGATTTCCAAATAATCTCTCCTAGACAGTTTTCTCGTAGTACTTTTATGATTAATGGCTGGGAGATAATTGTCACAGGCTGTGTTTGAGATTGACATCAGTGACATCTGTATGGTTTCTTGTGTGAAGGTCTGAAGTTTGTTTTTTGTTTTTTTCCCATGGACATACAGGTACATGGATTCTCACCTACCTGTGACATGTGTAAAAACATGCCCTTTACACTCAGCACACACACAATGGTCTGGACAAGCTGCACTGGTATTATTGTTCTGTCTGTTGTAGTTCTGAGGGAACTGTGAGGGTTTTTCACCTGGGTTGAATAATTTAATGTGGGTACTGTGTGCTGAGGAATAACGTTGAACTGCCCTTCATGTGTTTGCAGGATGGTGGTGGACAGCTCTTACTTAAATATTCCAAAAACCAAACACTCGAGCGGCCTTGGAAGGCGAGCCGCATTTGAAGACAACTCAATCACTATAATGGCAAAATACTTCAAGAATAACAACAGTCATTATCAGTTCACTTTTATTTTTTCAAGCTTAAGTGGCCTAATGTCGCTGTCCTTGGGTAAAGAGAAAATAAGACTCAATTAATATGACATCTTCTCACCAGACAACGTGAATAGCTCCTCAGCAGCAGTAACACAATTCAAGGTCTCTAAAGCAGCTGATTGCTGATCGGTTCTAGCAGGCCAAGGGTATCGTGTTCCCTTCTAGCAGCCAGCACTGGACTAGATGCCAAACCTCTTGGAATATTATTGCTCCGCTATCGTACAGGACCAAGTCAGAATATACAAATTACAATATATTTAAAAGAAACAAAGGCATTGATCGTAACTTAGACCGACAAGAAAAAAAATTCAAGGTTTTACTTTCAAAATTATTTGAATGACAGCAAATTGCTACCACAAATATCATTTATCAAGTGATGTTTTTTATGATAACATAACTATCAACTAAATCTGTTATCCAACAAAAGCTTGAACCAGACGTATGCGTAATGTTTTATTTGATTAATTTCTAATTAAGATTATTTTGATAACGTAGATTAGTCACTGAACATCGTTGAGTCACGAGTTTTGGGTGGTAAAGTAAAAATCGCCCACACACATTCAGCCACTTCTCTTAGTTAAGATGAAACAAACAAACAAACAAACAAAAAAACCTTCCAATATTAAGCCAGATTCAAATTAGAAAAGAAATGAAGATAGAAACAGTGAACTGAAGATTACATGACAATTTTGAACTGAGTATATTCTTATTTTCCTGACATGTAAGTGAATTGTTTCCTTTTTTGAAAGTGCAATGCATTCACATATGTTACCTGCCATCATTTCACTTGAGGTGCTGGTATCAGAGAATATGTCTGCCAGTAGGGGGCACTGTGATACAGGCTCAGTGACAGAAACCTCACTGAGGGTTGAATCTGTGGTTAGTGGAAGGAGGTACACACCCTTTCACAGCCTCATTTGGGTTTTGTAAATCATAGATATACCTAACGTAAGCCAACACCACATAGCCACCATCAAAATTTCATCAGATCACACAGTCAGGGCTTGGATGTGTTGTGACCAAGGACCGATCTTGGGTTTTGAACTGTGTGGACCCAGATTTTTCTTCTCTTTTCTTTAAACCGGTAATGGTTTGTGTCAAGACCAGTTGAACCTTTTCTCTTAGGAACCTGATCCGCAAGAGTTTAGATTTGGGTGTCATTGAGAAGGCCTAGCGTGTCTGGTAAAGGAATGTTCACTCTTTTGCATCATGTGTGCAGACATCTTAGAAAAACAGCCAGTTGAAGGAAAGGCCAAACTGTTCTCTAACATTTTTTTTTTCCTTGTTTTTATGTTTTTATCTTGAAATGTTTAAAGGTTACATGATGCACTGAGTCAGGTACAGACAACAAAAAGTTTCAGGAACACACTGAGTGTTTCTTTGTTTCTGTCTCTTAGATTATCTTAATATCTAACCACTCACATGACCAAAAAACCCCCAAAACAACTTCATCTTAAAGTTAAGAGACCAAACCACCTTTTTTTGAGCCAGTTATGTTAATAATTTAATATTCATAAGAACACTGTTTTTTGTAAATGGATATTGTCGACATGGATCTCCCTTCTTATTTAGTGTCTTTTACAATGCATGAACCTCTACAGTTAAGAAAAAGGGAAAAAAAAATTGATGATTTGAGAAGAATAATCTAAATTTTATTGTAACAGTTATAGTTTTATGTGTATATAAGTAATATTTCAGTAAATAAATAGTACTTTTACTTGTGTGCATCACTTCTTTCACTCATGCTCATGCTCATGCCTAATATAGCCATATACAGGTAGTTATCATTCTGACCTTGGCCTTGCATCTTTGCAGAATAGGCTCCCAGACTTTCCTTGCTGTCAAACATCAATGTAAGATGTCTACATGCATCCGCACCAAGTAATAGGTATTAAGCAAACACACTGTTTTAATAATGACATAAATATTTCAGTGTTCTAGTTGTTCATGCCTTTTAAGTCTGGGACTTATTTAAAAGTATGACAGTTTCCAACCTGATTACCTGCATAATTAAATTACAACATGTATTATTTCTTGTCTCAGGTTATTTTTACATTGCTGTAAAAAAATTCAGTTTCATGCTCCAGAAATGTTTAGTACTATGTGTTGCAATCTTTGCGCAAGTGGATATTGAAAATCATAACATTTCCTGTGAGTAGCCTGCCATGTCATAAATCAAGACATGAAACACCTGCATAAATCAATAATTTCTAAGCTCGCAGGACCTTATCTTTTTTAGCCATAAGTTGAATTAAGTGCACTGATTCATGATCGGAGCACTTTCTGCTGCAGTGTCTGACTCAGGCTGCAAGCCTGAGTCCAAGATAGAGGTAACTGCACACGACCCAGATACCCAACAAGCATTCCGATTTTAATGTCCAAAACTGACTCTTAATTAGAGCAGGCAATTTGTCTTACAACTGTTGTTCAGCCTCACTAAAGTGAAACAGAAAAGAGGACAGCACACAATTTAACACATAGGACAAGCAATAAATGAAAAGTGGTATGAAGACCATGTTCTGTGCAGTATTAGGTGATAGAATTGAAACAACTCCCACTGTTAACAGCAGAAGAAGACATCATATGTGTAAACAACATAACTTCCATAGCCACTGTAGCCACAAACATATTAAAATAAATGGATGTGTACCTTGTTTTTCTACGCTTTGGATCAAGTAAGCAGCCAGAAACTGGCTTTGAAAGTCTGGTGCCAACATCTCCTCTCAGGATAGTTTCATAGATGTATTTCTGTAACCCTCAGACAATAAAATGTCATGTTTTACTGACCCAGAATATTAGTAGTACTTCTGTCTATACTTTCCCGAGTCCAATTGGTCTATGTCTCTTCCACGTGTGCACAGAAGACCAGAATTTCTCCACCATTCAGACTCAAATCAGTAAATGGCAACAGAAAGGTCAGAAAAAATAAATAAACAGACCTGATGACTGATCCACTTTGATCAAATCTGACAGTTTCAAACAACTGCCTATTGAACTCAATCCCACCTTAGACCACTTCTGGGATGACTGACATCGGTTTAGATATGCAGCATATGCTAGAACAAATGCAATTTATCGTGGCTGCATGGACGTCTACTCAGAGCCACATGTACGCACTCTGATGAAGTGTACATCCCACTGACCTTTGCGTATTCTAGTGTAACACTAACTTTCCACTCTCTCCTCCATCCACTGTGCATTTTTCAGTGATTACCCTCTTCTTTTCTGCCCTGACCACTCATCATCACCTATCCAGAGAATCACACACAGCATCAAATTGCTATTTCTCCCTCTTCCATCCTCTCTTCCTTTCTCCTTATTGTCTCCAGCTCACAATCTTAAAAAAAACAAAACAACCCCCCCCAAAAAAACCACATTTGCAATGCTCTTTGCACACTACTTCTGACACATTCTTTGTCTAGGTACATGCTTGTTATTTATCAAAAAATTGCACCAGACACAGAGCACAATTTTCCCGTTGTCTGAGGCACACCTCGTAAACACTGAAGTGCGCCTTATGCTTTAGAGAGAGGGAAGCACAAATGACGGGTTCTTGGATTTAATGAGCATGTTTGCATTCTGAATTTGATCATTCGGGTTAATTTTGCATGACATATTGTCTGCATTTAAAAAAAAAAAACAGTTGCAAAATGTTGTAGGTACATGAAAGAAAGTTTTTAATGGAGACGACTGTATAATGAATTGGTTTTGGTATAGTCGTCAATGGAAGCAGTCAAAGGTGAGCGTATCAAAATTGTGCTCAGGGCTTGCACTGCATCATAATAAAGCATATTTCTAAGAAACGAAAACAACAACAAAAACAGTGTTGTGATAATTACTAAAAATACTCACTGACCATTTTGTGAAGCAGAAAAGTAACACAGTGCTGTGGCAGTGGTGATATCACTCTTACTTTTAGTGCCATTAAGATTTCACTGCTGTTAGTGGCAGTCTTTTGAAAGAGACATATGTCAACACAGTTCTCAGCCACCACCTGCTGTGATCTGAGCGGCTGCATCGATGTCTTTTCTGACATGAATATGTTCGACTCTTGCAGCATCCCTAGTTCATTTTTACATTTCAGCGACAAGGGTCAAGTTTTAGGCTAACTACGAGTCAAGTATTTTGGGAGATAACTAGATTGCAGCCTATATGATAATGAAAATATTTCTTTCTGAGTTTTTCTGATGATTTCTCAGGATTTTAAACAGGCGTCCCTCTCCTGACCTGCAGTTTTCAGGTGACAGGTAGCAGGAGTCAAGATACATGATTCAAAACTTTTGGGGGGGGGGGGGGGGAATGGGAATCACTTGTGCTGTCATGTTTTAAACTCAGATGACATACTGTTCATTTCATCTTTTCGTTTATACAAGAGCTTGTTTTTTTGTGTTTATCTTTTGTATTTCTCTAAACCCAATCGTGTCTTTTTTTGGTGTCAAACCTAAACAAATCTTCATCACGACGTTGTCACATCATAAAACATTTATATGTCCAGCAGTGATTTTGACAGTTTTGGAGAGTACAGACTATTTATGTCTGCTGGCAATGACTGCAGATAGAGGCAGGAGATCAGAAAACAGTTCTGTCTGTCATTCTGATGACACGGAGCAACAGCATATTTTGTCATCTAATCTTGAGGAACTTGTTGGTTCTGTGTGTTCTGAATATATTACTAATACAAATATAACCCATGTTTTTCATATACTGTATGTAAATCCCTGCATGAGAAGAAAATGTTGAGACATAGGAAACGTTTGACATCCACGTCTATTAATGTCTCCAAAAAATCGTACTGTACGTATGCGTATCTCCTGGAGGCAGTGACATTTATCTAATTTCATAAAGTTTGTGGTTGAAGTCCTCAAACCGGAGCCATAAACTAAAACATTCTTTCTCCTTGCCTATTTCCTTAGGCATAATATCTTGGGAAAGACAAACTCCAGAGGTGTGGATCATTTTACAATATGGTTACCAAGGCTTCTGGTGGGATTTCCAATTAAGATGCAATCTGTTATCTGTTCAGACGACTAATAAGCACAACAAAGCCATTGAGAGGACCCCCTGGAATTCATATCAGACCACTCGAAATAACCATCAAGCCCTCCTATCTGATACACTGCCAATACCTGCTCACTTTCCCAATTAAAACCCCAGGCAGGTTGTTCTCCTGTTAATAAGGAATGTATTAGGGCTACTGTCATTGTAATGGGTAGAAGCCAGCTAACTGTGTGGGCTGAGAGTACTTTGTGTTATTTGTGGGATTCTTTTTTATCTGAAATCAATGCTTGTGTGCCTTCAAATGTGTGAACCACAATCACGACTGCATGCTATGAGAGAGTATTGTGGGTCAGTTCTGATGTGTTTTTCTGTGATAATTAGGACTGTGCTGCTCCCAATCACACACAGAATCTTCTAGTGAAAAGGAAGCACAGTTGACCATTTCATGGTAAAGCTTATTACAACATCAAAAGAAGAAAGAGAGTGAAAAGAGCCAAAAAAATTTACACTCAAACATTAATGGCGGGATTTTTTTTTCCTTTTTGCATTTATCATTTTATTTTCTATTTATTTATTTATTCTTTCTTTTTTTTATGTTTGTGAGTCTTGTCTCCAAATGCGGCCAAACCTTCAAACACATAGTGGAACAAAGTCACTGTTACTTTGATTTGGAGTTTGTGTGTGTGTGAGTGTGTGCGTGCAAGCGTGGATGGATGCTGTCCAGTAGCTAAGCAGTAAATTCAATTGAAAATGAAAGCGAGATGAGAGATGGTTGTTTTGTATTTTAAATATAGTTCAACGATATGTCGGGTGATCTGAGAAAACAGGAAACAAAGGCTTTATAATTCCTTTGTGATATTTTCTCTTGTGTTTGTTGAGGACATGCATTGATCAGCCTCATTAAAACCCCTTTTTTTATACATTTTTTTTGTAAGTAGTTGTTTGCTGTTGTTGTGCCATGTTTAGACATAATGCCTCATCATAATAGGGCACATTTTACTTTTAGATATCAAATGCTGCAAACCTAAAATAAGATTTATCTAGGAGTTACTGATTTCATGTTCATCTGGAAACCCTGCATGTGCACTTGTCGCTACTTGAGTGAGTTCTTGTGGATGATGAAATCATTCATGTAGATTTCTCGGAACAAAAAAGATACAGGAATTTCTGGCTTTGTTTATGCTCGATAGACCTGCATACATGAAGCCACACAGAGATTAAACCATTGGAAAAGATCTTCCAGTGGCAAATGGCACCATATGTCGCATACATACTATATGTTCTGTGTCTCCCTCTGTTTTAGACCCAGTATGCACAAAGACACAGCCACTCATTTGGGCGCGCGCGCACACACACACACACACACACACACACACACACACACACACACACACACACACACACACACACACAAATGCACTCACTCAGACAGGCTGGATTGTTTCAAGGCAGAGACAGGAGCTAAAGTAGATGCTGTAGTTTAATTAGGCTCTGCCAGCACCCACTGAGAGTTGCTCCTGAATTTGACACTGTTTTTCAATTGTCGCAGGCAAATGCTTAACTTAGAATGAAATGTGAGTCATTATTCACATTGTGTCATGTTCTTTCTGTCTTGTTTGTGTGTGTGTGTGTGTGTGTGTGTGTGTGTGCGTTTTGTTTGTGTAACTTTAGAACAATTGATAGTTTACGTGCCCATGATGGATACATGGTATGATATATTAGAAAGTCCTCCGATTGACCTGGCAGCTGACACCTCTATAAACACAGCACATTTCAACGTAAAGGCCTCTGAAGCAATAAAGCGCTGGTGGGCCTGCTACTTGATGCTGTTATCAGTGGTAGATTACTTACTCCACTGGACATTTGCAAGGTCTCAACCACTCCCAGTTGAAATCTATCCAGCCCTAACCCTAACTCAGTCATTTTTTAATGTCTAGACATTTAAGTCTAATATTTTTGTCAGCCTCCAAGTTCCTTATGATAATTTTCACATTACAGTTTCAGAGCTTTTTTTTTGGGGGGGGGGGGGGGGGGATAAATAACAAATTAGAGCCCAAAACCAGTCATCTTCATAATATGCTTTTTTTTTTTTAATTAAATACTACAAATTATATACACTACATACATTTTGTTGGTGTGGCCCATCCAAAGTTACTCTCCAAGGTATATAGCAATTATGTTGTGTGTGCGTTTTCATAGGAAAATCAGTAAAAACTACAAATTCAACAGATTTGAGTAAAAGGAGTCTTATGTGACTGGGTTATAGACAGGTGTATGATGAATTAGCCCTGTTGATGTGAGATGACCCCCAGACAATATTCATTAATTAAAAAGTAAATGACCCTCAATGAACTTTAACCCAAACAAAATTATATGAGAGCCAGGCAAAAACAACACAAGATGCCAGCCTACATAGGGGCTCTCAAATCTGGGTCTCCGTCCTCTACTAAAACCAAGAAAATTAACTTCACAACAACATGGGACCGCTGTTCCCATGGGTAAGCCAAAACCCATATAAAGGTCTAAATCACGCTGGTCATCCAAACAAAGACAAGCGTGGCTGCTGGCTGGAGTCTTGAGAGAATGCCAAGGTTCATTCCACCTTTTATGCATTTCCTTCCCATTCGGGAAACCAGACACATCTGAGAGAAAGAAACACAGAATATCATTAGTCAATGGCACATTATTACCAGCGGGGGGCGCATAACAAGATGCAAATCATTCAATTGCACCCCTGCCTTTGGTAAATACTTTAAATAATGTATAAAGCAATGTAAGGTTAATTAATATCTTAGTGTTGGCTCAATTTCCTTCTGGTGTGCCTTGAGGTGTGTCCTCAGGCTTATGGGTTTCTTCGCACATTTTTTTTTTTTTTTTGCCACTGGGTGCTGACAAAAGCGCACAACACTTTCTCTGTGCAACATTTGATATATTTGCAATAGGTTCAAATGTGTAACAGTTCTTTTTTTTTTTTTTTCTTACACATTTTTCACTTTAAACATATGATGTTAGCAAAGCTCCTGCATCGCTGGTGTGCAGACTCTCAGGCTAAATGTTCCAAGGGCACAGAACGGAGAAAGTGCAGAATTATTTCCAACTTTTAATCGTTAGTCAACTTTTTTCATTATTGATCGCCTATGGAGGAGTGACCCTCCTCCACTCTCTTGACTGTTGTTACCTTTAAGCATTTTCTTAATTAATGATCCACTCTGTGTTCACTTTCTGAACTGCATGTGTCACCCATCATCCCGCTGATTTAGATCAACATGGAACAAACAAAAAACACACTATGGGTCCATAATATGGAGATTTAGTCACAATTATTGTTAATTTATGTCAGTCTCATCAACATCTCACCTTTGTTCTAGAAATAAGGTTGCTGACAAATATATCTTGTCTCAATTTTCCAGAGGAAAATTCATGTTCATCCTTTTATCCAGCAGAAGACAAACAGTGGAAGGGAAAAGCCTCTTGCTCTTTGTGCCTGATTTTTATGGTGTTCACATACGGTACAACACATTGGACCAAAGCCTGTTACCTTCTCTGTGTGTGCTTTTCTCACCCTCTTCCGATGTTTCCAATTTTCTCACTGTTTGAATTCCCTGGTGGTGAGTGAGTTTGGACGCTCATGTCAGTTGGGCAACACTCTGTCTTTGACCCCAACACTCGGCCCTTAACACAGAAGAATCCAATGTGATCAGTAGTGTCCGCTGAGGATAATCTATCAACCTGTAGTGCTCTCTAGCAGATCTAATCCTCCTGCAGTGATGGAAATGGCAGCATCTTAACTGGGGAGACCCTTCCGCTGTGGGATCTCAAATAACATCCTGTGTACAAAAGCATCTAGCATTCTAATTCAACTGCTTTTTCCTTAATCTAATTCCCTTAAGTTGATTTACTACTATTTTTATGTAACTTTGGTTCATTTTTTTTCCCCTCCCCTCAGCCATGTTGTGGAAAACAATGAAATCTGTTTAAAGAATATTAATTCTAGACACAGATAAGGAACACTTTGGGAAGAACACTCCAAATTGAATTAGATCTATGTTTTTTTTCTGTCTTTGTTGTTGTAATTTGAAATATAAACTGGCAAAGATGTGCAAGTTTTGGCCTATAACTGCTGGTGAATTTTGCAGAGTCGTGTCCACGTACTGTAACTCCCTATTTGATCCAGTATTGTAGTTTCTGTCTAAGCCAGTCAGCAAATTAGACTTCAATAGCAAGGGCATTTGTGAAAGTTGAGTCTATTGTCACATTTATGTTCAGGTTTTCCAGGGCCGTTTATTAATTTTGGGTATGAAATCAAGAGAGAATTCAAGCAAATGGAGGAAGTAAACTGGAGGTTGTGGTTAAAGTATAGACAATTGATTCTCTTTGAATTGTTTTCATTGCACCTCCATGGTTGAGCGCAGGACTTTTGCAAATTTAATGGATCTTTGACCTAGATTAAGTGTGCACGTGTGCGTGTGTGTGTGTTTGATGTGTGTCAGTCTTCCCTCTGTCAGCTGAGGAGACACATTTCCAACTGATGGTGGAAGGGGAGCTGAACAGAAATGTAGCGCTAGCAAGAATTTGCCATCACACTTTCTTGTCTGCATGCGCCAGTATTCACAGTTAAAGGAAATAATGAAGTCAGAAAAAGAAACCCTGATGATGATTGTGCGTGTGGCTGCACTTTCAACATCCAGCGCTGTGCATAATAATTTGCCTCTCATTTATGCATTTATGAAAGAATCACCCGTGGGGTTTTGGGTCTGCTGCAAAAGCTGCTTTGTCTGAAGAAGCAAGGGGCTGAAAAGTCAGGCAGACAGGAAACAAAAAAATGGAGGACTCATCACTGGCAATCATGTCATAGCTTAGTGTATGCACTGACAGGGTAAAAACTGAATCATAGCTTTCTTCATTTCAATTTGGCAGTTTGCTGTTTTGCTCCAACCACTTTGTTTTGTTGCCAGTAGAGTAAAGACACATCTTAAGTGAAGCCCGTTAGAAAAAGTATGAATGTGTGTATGAAGTGTTGTCATCTTCCCATTACATAAAATCCTCTTCTACCACCTTTCCTTTTCTCATCATAATTTGGGAATTTAAGATTGAGGAAGTTTGAAGAATTGTGTAGAATTTATGCCAGCCCTTACCTGAGTAAGAGAGATGGACCGTTCTAGAAGATGCAAAAAGGAGCATAACTCAAGATGTTTGCTAGGATCGTTAAATAACGAGCAAATAAATTGTTTTAGTGCTAAAACATTTATACATAAATCAGTGTAATTCTTGTACTGTTCTCGTATCGGTTCTGTAATGTCAGGTGCCCTGGTTTTCTATTTTGATTTCTACGATGTTGTATTAAAGCACAGCATGTCAGAGGTCAGAAGCTATCCCAAACAAGTAAACAAACCAACAAACCTGCCACTTAATTAGTGGAGTTACCTGCCAGAATACAGTTGCATAGACCCTTGACTGGAACTGTGGGTAAAATTAAACCAAGAGTGGGGTGGTGGAGAAAGATTCCTCATTGGGTGATTAAAAGTAACCTTTTGAGCTATGGGGAAGCTGTTAGCAATGCCCTTTCTTTCTCCACAAATGCCATCTTAGAACTCTGGTCTAATGATGCTACAATACTTTCAAGGCAATTATGCTGCCTCTAAATTGATCCCAAAGCAGTGGACCTGTGAGTGGGAGACAGGGAAAGGGAGAGGGAGAGAGAGAGAGAGCGCCAAGGTAAATGCCGATCCAACAAGCAGGTGGACAAGCCAGAAAGCAGGAATCCTGAATCATTTAGATTCTTGAGTCAGTTGCTGATAGATATTCAGGAGCTCATTCTTAAAAGAAGTAGAAACATTGGAGGACCATACCTGAATAATATTTTTGCTAAAATTATGATTTAGTCTGGCATTAAATTTCTGATGCTAGCTGGTGGGGTTGATAGCCTTAGCATGCAGACTCACAGTGTTCACAGTCACTGGTCCATGCAGACAGATTTCCATGTCATTTTTAACTGTGGTCCAAGAGACAGTGGTGATCAGGGAACCTTACCTTCATACAGTTATAGCCTTACACCAGAGAAAATACTGTCCTTTACATTTGCTGGTTATAGGCTTTGGAAGTGCAGTAAAATGTATGGCTGGTTTCATGCACTTGTACAAATATGATTCCCTTCAAACATCCATTTTTTTTTACTATACATCCCCCATGAATATACTCCTGGTTTCTGCTGCTTCTGAGCTGATGGCCCTGCTGGAATTCTCCGTTTCAATGGAAAATAAACTTGATGTATCTTTCACAGATTCCTGTGCTAACTGCTGTGTTTGGCCTGTTTTTTCATTCTCCTGACAAAGATGCTCACAAAGCACATCTGAACAAGCCCGTCTTTGAGAGACCTCAATGATGCAGGATGACACCTTTTATCTGGGCGCTGTGCTCGCGAATGTCTTGGTGAAACATTGGGGATGGAGCCGTCACCTAATAAATAACCTTTGCCTGGTACCATCACTGTCCCTCACCCAGGTGTATTTCCACTACATAGTTCTTTTAGTTTCAAGTCATGATTTGGATACTGCCCATGGATTGCTTTATTCAGGGCCTGTTTTGTATAATTGTTTCATCAATAATTCACTGTATATTATTTGTGCTGTTTTATGATACTCTATTTTATGAAGATAATGACAATTTGATTTTAGACATCTCAAATATGACATTGTTTCAATTAAATATTTTTGATATGATACTGGTATATATCTTTTACTCAATAATGCAGAAGAGGGTGGCACGGTGGTGCAGTGGTCAGCACTGTCGCCTCTCAGCAAGAAGGTTCTGGGTTCGAGTCCCGGCTGCAGGGCGGGGTCTTTCTTTGAGGAGTCTCCATGTTCTCCCTGTTCCTGCGTGGGTTCTCTCTGGTACTCCAGCTTCCTCCCTCAGTCCAAAGACATCAAGAGGGGACGAGGCTGATTGATACTCTAAATTGACCGTAGGTGTGACTGTGAGTGTGAATGGTTGTCTGTATCTATGTGTTGGCTCTGTGATGGACTGGTGACCTGTCCAGGGTGAACCCTGCCTCTCGCCCGAAGGCTGCTGGGATAGGCTCAAGCCCCCCCGACCCTTTACAGGATAAGCGGTAGAAGATGGATGGATGGATTGATGCAGAAGAGAACAAACCTTGGTCCATGGAAGAAAACATTATATTCTGTTGTACAGTTGATGAGTCACGGGATGGGACACTTAATTTATCCTCACTGCCACAATTTGTATAGAGTCTGTTTCCTTGGTTTTATTTATAGCATAATGTTCCCAAACACAGATATCACAATATGTTAATATTGTTGGAAATATAACATACCACATGTAATGCCTGTGGTCTGCAAACATTTTCATTATTTTCACATGAAATGGTACAACATGGACCTTGGCAGAGGTCTACACTCACCCTGTGCACATCTAGTGTGATGAGAAAAATAATATTGCCTTGCATATATACTTTGTGAGGAAAAATACGTTCCACTATTACGTAACATAATATCTTTGGCTTAGTGTAATGTGGGTGAAGATGATAACAGTGCGGCATCTGTAGAGTTCATGAAGTAGGGCAGCAAAGCAGACAGACAGAAATAAAACGACAAACAGGCCAAAAGTAAGTGTGAAATTCACCCTAGGAGACCGCAGGCTTTATACCGAACTGTCTGTGTTCTCTCCTCTCACCTTAGGGAGTCTTAAGGCTCATAATCACAGTCCAGCATGAGTAGGCAGATGGCCTCCAGTTATTCTGTGACCTCACCAAATCTGCCATGCATCGCAACTCTCTCTGTGTTCACCTCAAAAGCCTGAAATGTTTCTGAATGTGGGGGTTCAACTTCAAGTCCTCAAGTCTATAAAATTGAGGATCGCTTTTTCAGGGAAGAAATTATTTCCCCTTTTCACATTTTCCTCAGATCTCTCAGGCTGTCTTACAAGTTAAGTTTGAAAGTGGCGAAGATGGAGAGCAGGTGTACGGTGTTGGGGATCAGTGTAGCGGAAAGCTATGGGATTCGAGGGACTTGGCCTGACAGTAACAGTATGCTCCTCTCTTCTCGACTCCCTGCTGGTCCCCAGCAGAGGCCATCTGCTTGGGTGACACTGCTTGCCCAGACGGTCATGGCCATGATACTCTGTATGTTTGATAGATTATATGAGTGTTGGCGAGGAAGAAGCTTTTCCTGAAAATTTAATAAATACGTGTTGTTTATCTCAATGAAACTGGACTAAAATTGCATTAATAATATTAATAATAATAATGTTACCATTTAATATATAGAGATTTTGTTGTATGTATTTTTTCCTCAAAGGGCTTATTTCTATAACACTCAGTAAATTGTTCATGACAGATTAGCTGGTGGTGGTGCCATTAGTATGGCAAGGTTTTAAGATGCAGAGCCAGACAGTGGTGGGTGGAAGTGTACGTGTCTTTCACCACTTCATCGATGCTACTTCTGATGAGCAATTCTTTTTATGCCAATTAAATTGCTTTTATTCTGTTAAAATTACAACATTAGGGTCCAAACTAGAACTGGCTGTACATCTGAATAAATTAAGTATCGTAGGAAAAAAAAATACAATAACACTTTGTAGAGCTAACTTTTTTATGAAAAAAAGGCTAATGTTAAAAAGGCACCCTGAAATGAAAGAAAAGAACACATTTTTTTTTTCCCAATGTTAAACAACCTGGACCTTTCTGATTATAAAATGTCTGACCCTTTAAGTACATTCAATTTAGGATATCTTTAATCCACCTGTGATACCAAAAAAACCCAACAAAAAAACAGATTCCTTTTGATTTAATGATATTTCATATTTCAAATGCCGTGGCAGCTGCATCTAAGTTTTTGGCTGTCAGCACCCAGTTGTAACGTACAGTAGCTGATGTGAAATTGTAATTATAGCTGTTGCAGTTGTATGCACTTTGAGAGCCAGCCGTAGACTTTTTCTACATTTGCATCTGACTTCAGCCCTGCTCTGAATGTTCTGCCTATGTATTTCACTCCCCCTATTGCCTGTTCCTAAACATAGTGGTTTATCTCTACAGTATGTTTACTTCTTGTTTTGAGGAACATGAAAGTGGTGTCTGCTCCCACTAACTCTTGCAAGCTCCATCTGCTGTGGAAGCCATTAAATGAGCAGACGTAGTGTTGCAGTGAGTACAGTGGTGTTTGCTCACAGACTTGTAGTCAACAGCAGTCAGAGAAAAGACTGAAGTTGATTTTTTTTCTGGAATAAACTTTTGCTTTTTATTCTCTCTTTTTTTAAACAGTGTTTTCTAAAGGGACTTGGGGCTATTTTAAGGTCAAATAACGTAGAAATGGGTTAATGGTTATTAAATAAAGTTGATCATTAGCTGCAAAACATTGAATTGTCAGTTTGCATTTTAAATTTAAATTTTTCTCAACAATATTCTTCACCTTGGAGGTTATACACATTGGCTCATGCTGTTGTTCTCGTATGCCTGTTGTAAAAATCATACATGCAACCATTTTGTTTTCTGCATGCAAGTACGACTGATTGTTTGATGTAATGTATATCCATAATTATCAAGACATACTGTATAATTGCGCATGTTTTCTGTGTACTCAGGGAACATATGTGAAAGCCTATCTAGACTGCCAAACCTAAATATAAACCCATGAAATACATCATTAGGAGACGAGAAACGTACCGGTACTGTCCTTTGACAGACTTTTTTTATGCCTTTAAATATCGGACACCAAAACATGGTGTGATATCTGAGAAAACGCAGGTGGGGATTGTCTTCAGATCTACCGTATAGATGTGTTTACATCAGCTACGTTGGGGAGTACCTCCATTCATATGCTTGCAAACAGATGCAAAATTAATTACCGCACACCCTCCTAATGGCTGCTTGATCCATTGGACCCGAAGGCCTGCCATCATGTGAGTTTCCGTGTACATACAGCACAGACGAATGACGCAAATGCAAATGGACCACCTCAACCTGCAATTTTCCTTTGACATGGAAAGGGAGTTGTTGATTAATCGGTATTCTTGAAATGCATTTTAGCATATTGTGTGCTTTAATGAGTAAGAGATATAGTTGTGAGTTGCTTTCCCGCATTGATTAGCTCTTCGCATAGTCTCTTCTTATTTGGTGTTCATGTATATTAGGGGCGAGGGGGGTCTGTCTTCACTGAGCCTTCTGCCACACAAATGGAGCTTCTGACCACCTCTGAGCTCAAGGGATTTTTGACTTCATGTGCTGGTGGGGGGTTGGTTGCTCACTTGTTGGGTGTGAAGCTGCATTCTTATTGCCTCTATCTAGCCAACCTCCCACACACAAAGCCAATACTCACCACCACCTTTCCCTGCCTATTTACCATGTCCTCCCAGTTTAATCATCAGGGAAAATATTTATTCATGGTTTTTGTCATTACTTCCCTTGGATGTGTTGATGAGGTTGTCTTTTATCTGCGCTGCCACTTTGAGTCCTCTGTGTTCAAGGTGAACTGTAAGATCTAAAGGGGGACATCCATGTTTGGGCTTTTGTGTATCAACAAAAAATGCAAATAGTGCAACTATTGTTTGTGTTTGCTTCCAGCAAACCAGATATGATAGTGTTATTAATTATATATAGTTAGATTATCATAGGAGGTGTACTTTTTTTATTAGTTAGGTTGTGTGGGTGACACGATACAATTGCTTTTATGAAACAGCATTTTGAGAAAGTCTACCTGCTGTATTGTCTCATATTTCTGAGTAAAACAGGATGTAAAGATGGGAAATAACACTGGCAGCAGTAGCAATCTTGGCTTTGTTATCTCCGGCATCCTCAGGTATATTTTAGTCCTCACTGATCCTCAGCAGATAGTTACTCATATTTTGGTTAATGCACATGATGCTGGTTTTAGAAATACAAATTCTGACAAGTAGCGGATGGGCGTGGGTGGTGCAATAAGTCATTTCAGTCCTCATTAACATAGTGCCAATTAGAGGGTGACTTTTGAATACATTACCAGTTAGCATGCTACCATTGCCAGCAAAATTGTGTGTAAACCTGCTAACATGAGTAATTAGCTCCAAACATAAGCCTGATAGAACTGTCAGCATGATTGCAAATGTTTGGCTGATTTAAATGTCTTTTTTTTTTCAACACACTCCCCGAACACGCAGAAACAGAGCTGGAATAGTACCTGGGACTCCCTTGAATACTTGTTTACGCTGAGTACTTTACGAACCTTGAATTCTCTGGCAACCAAAGTGCTCAATCGCAGTACTTTAGGATTGGCCGTGCTATATCATTATGCTTGAGTACTTTGATCATGCAGGTGTACATGTGCTACATACAAACATACACTGGGTACTCATGGCAATCTGAAAGCCCAGCAAAATTTACCTGGAATTTTCTAGTGCAATTCTACTGTGTCAAATGTAATGCTCAGTGTATTTTCATGCACATTTTTAAAGACGACTGCCAGTTTTACATTCCACCAACTAGTTTATTCACCTTGCAGGCTGGAGGTAAATCTGTCTCCAGGTGGTTGCATTAACTTCTTTTTTCTCATCTTTGTGAAATTGTATGTTTTCCACTCTGAAGAGGCACGGTTCTTACAGCTGGGATAAAAGTTGTGGAATTAAAGCAGCACCTTATGCTGTTTTAATCCCATGAATAAGAATGCCGAGAGCAGCGCAGTCACACTCACGGAGCAGCATTTTAAAGAGATCAGCCCCTGTGTGCGCTGTGATCAGTGCTGCATTGTGCATATCCGACATGTCCTTAAAGTGCTTCAGGCATTGTGATCTGACTTATTTCCTTGAGTGACTTCTCCCCCCATCAAAATTGTCTTACTCTAGTAACATGCTTAGTGTTGCTTGCCCACAGAAATAGCATCCAGAACAAGGACTTGAAATGACATTCTCATTTTCAAAGTCAATCCACTGTCACCAAGCAGATTTGACACAAAAATGTTCAATGTCACCACCATAAACACAATTTATAGATTTAAAGCACTTTGCTTTATAAGCTGCTGATGGTAGTGCTCATAAACAACTCAGATTCTCATCTTTCAACAGCTCTAAAGCTTCCTTCAATCAAACTATCCTTGTCAGCGCCAATAGAGAAGATCCCACGTTAGTTCTGCTGGCGGTCAGTTCAGTGTGGTTATAAATAAATGAACAGTGTTTCCAGTTTTGAACATTGAGGATGTTCATTGAGGACTACACGTCAAAGTCAGAGCAAGGCAGGTTCACACAACTGTAACACTGAAGTGCAAACACATGCAGGGATGTGTGTCTGCTATCGCGATCACAGTACTTTGATCTCAAGCTTTTATTGCCTTTAAAATGCTTCTGTGGCCCATTCGTGTTCATCTCTTCCAAGTCCACATAACACTAATTTATCAAACCTCACCAGAACATGTCAAACTTCATTCACTTTCACTGCACAATGAAAACTCATCATTTACCAATCAATAAATCTGCTCAGCTGAAGTCAGATGTAGTGATGAAATATGAATAATGAGTTTGCTGAGGCCGTCTTTTTTTTTTCATACATCCATCATTGTCAACAAAATGAGGCTAGCAAATATTCAATTAAGACCTCAGGGTTTCATTCCTCATTCATTATTCTGGGGTTAATTTGCAACTGTAGATTTGTCTTTTGTCGCTTTGAGGCTATAAGAAAGGCTGGTTAAGAATTTACTCTCAACCTTCATCCCTCTAGGCATTCGCTGTGGTTTTATTAAGTTCTTGTGAAATTTGAAGAATGTAAGTTCTTCAATTTGGCATGTGCTCACTTGGTTGGGCCGATCTTCTCCGGCTACTTACTGTACCTGAAGCTTGTTGTGTGCAGAGACAGCAGCTACGTCATGTTGTTAGGTTGACTGCCCTCACTTCTGTTCAGAGGGTTGTAATACAGGTGGTAGTAGTTGTCGCTTACTAAGTCTGGAAATTCCTACCAATTGTGCAGTCTCACATGGAAAACCCTTGACGGCAGATTTTTTTTTCTCCCCCTCTGGCCTCCGGCTCGTCCAGCTCATTGATTGCTTTTTCATCAAGGAGGTGGAGGTGTGCAGCGAGGAAGAAGTGAATATGGCTCTGACTCATAAGTGCAGTGGGAGAGCCATTGGCGGGCAGGATGAAAGTCAAACAATGGCCTATGGTCTCTGTGTCTCACAGCAGGAAACAGATTGTGGCCTTCAGGTCGGGGCTCACGTGTGGACCAAGCTGGCACCCCTCACCTGCCCAATCCCTATACCTGTTCACATGGACTTTCCTTTAGCCCAGTCCTGTCCGAAGGGCTGCCCGCGTCTAGGCAGTGTGCCTCAGTAGTTGTTGATTTTCAAATTCACCATGCGATGTTCAGCTGTGACTTCCTTGAAGCTGAAGCTGCCAATATCAAGTGTCTGTCTCCTCATGCCAAGCCAGAGGGACCTCCACTCCCACTGATCCTCATTGTGTGATTAGTCCTACAAGGATCCAAACCCATCCCAGGTCCAGAGAGAGGAGGAAAGGTCAGCCCTAATTGAGCTGCTGACTGTGAATATGTCAACAACTCTCACAGGCCATCTGGAGATGTTCAAAAAGACTTGTTGTTTGTCATTCAAGAAGTGTGAAATCATCATCTTCTTAATTTCCTCCACAGCTGCTTCTGGTGTCTGGAATTACAGTTAATATTGTCCTAATTTTACCCCAGTTGACAATAGGTAGGGGGTGGTAGTGCTAACAGAGGTCTCACCAGTGCCAAATGACACCCCACTCCTAAACCTGCTGTAACAAATCTGACTATCTTGTTTCATCTAATGATGAATGATACCAAAATAATTAGGAAAGGTTTTGGCTGATTTTAAAATCTAGATGAATGATTTAAATTAAAATAGCCCTAAATGCCCCATGTCACCAAAATGAGGTTGTTTGGTTTTGTTTTAGTTGTCCATCAGTCTTTGTTTCCCCCCTTGTCCATCTATTCCTGTCTGCCCTCAGGTTCTTGTTGTGCCATTAGTATCTTTGTCCTCTTGTTTTGTGTTGATCCTTGTCACTGTGTTTGTCTTCCTTTTTTTGGGATTTGGTTTTCTTTTGTATTCTCATGAGATGTAATAAACTTCAGTTCTCCAGGAACCTGCCAGCCAGCTGGTTTTCTTGCACCTAAAGCTTTGATGTAATATTGCATTCATTTCATTCATTGATGCGTGACATATTGTTAACCTATTGTCAGACTTCACACTTTTTTTTCCTCAACTATTTGGGGATATTTCTGGCTTTTTTTTTTTCTCCAGCGATTTAACAGTCTCTGTGTGAGAAAGTTAGGCTTGACATTTGAGTCGAATCTGCTGACACTCTTTGCCCTGTCGAAATGTTATCTGTACCTATTTTGGCTTTTCTCGTGCGGTTGCCCGTAATATTTTATATAAGTTCACAGGAGATGTTCATAGAATAGTGTGGTGGCTCGATTCCTCTGGATAGACAGTGGTGGACCCAACAACAGTCCAGTCCACTGATGAATCTACATTGTCATCTTATGAATACTGCTATATGACCAGGGTTTATGACACGGAATTTCTTTCTGAATGGATTAAGCTTTTATTTCTTATACCTAAACACAAAAAGGAACTATGAAAACACAAGATAAATGGCTGCGCCCACACACAATCACTCATTTACTTCTCAGCCTACTTTAGATTGCCCCCCCCCCCACCATCACCACCACCACCACCACCACACATCCACACACACACACGAGTGCACGCCTCTAACATAAATGCATGGGGTTGTTGGGGGTAAGATTTATACGTACTAGGGATTAGTGTCTTTCTTTTATATGTCACATTCGTTTTAGGGCTTGGACCACACAAAAAATTATACATTGTTTTTAAGACTTGAGCCCAGTAATATCTTATTTCTCAGACGTAGACTTGACCTGACCATGACCTGTGTGTTTACTTCTCTATTGTATGTTAAAACAATCACTGTAACCTCAGGCCTGCAAAAAAATACGTTCGACACAATAAAAAAGTGTGCATGAAGCTGAAGTGTGGCTGGTAGGCTGTAGGTGGGAGGTTAAATTTTACAAAAACACCCACATGTGTGCACAACATTCACACATGAGGATTTGTCTTGACCTCTCCAATGTCACATGTTACCAAGATGCATCTTGGCAATTGTCCTGCACTGAAGGGATTTGTGGGGAAGGGAATGGGCGATCCTGATAGGCTGGTGGAGTCAGCCCTGGATTTATTGGCTGTAACAAAGCCATTTATGAGAAGGCAGTTGCCCCTTTTCTTCAAGAGGAGCTTCTTGTTTGCCTCAGAAGCTGCTGTGCAAATATTAGATGCCCCAGTGCACCTGCTACCATTGTGGGGTTCGCCCCCTCCCGTCTGGTTTCCCACCCTATATTGCTATACACTTCATTTGTCAAACACACAAAGGACGACAGAAACACAATAGTGGAACATTTTAGCAATGCCTGGCCCTGCACTGGTGTCATGTCATGGGGCAAACAGTGAAACTACTTCCCTCCCCCATTGCCGTTACCTTTGATCAAGGGGGGAAACATGCATCATACTGCTGGCTTGTTCCTGCTCAGGTCACAAGGAGCAGACCACCTCTGCCCAACCCTACTTACCTCATCTACATATGTATTTATAGTTCGTGGCAGAGTCAGAGGGCATTAGATGGCAGTCTGTATGGACTAATCTTATTGTCCTCTTATCCAAAGAGTTCTGTGTTCACCTTCAACGGAATTTAAATCATGTTAATTCCCTTTTTTCTCATTAAGATTTAAATCCCCTGTCGCATAAACTGTGCAGATTCTGTGCTCTCCACTTCCACTCCCACTACTTTACTGCATGTTTTTATTATAGCTTTGATTAGTTTTAACTAAATCACTTGGAAGCAAATTCTTCTGGACAAAATTAGCGTTATAAGTTTGGATCTGTTCTAGCCGACTGTAGAAATTGAGTCTCACAACTTTGCTTCATCGTATTAAAAAAAAAAACAAAAAAACTTCAAATCTTCTCTTCTTTTTATATATTTTATATATTTGTTCATACTTAGTTTGTTTTTTCTTTGTGAATTTAAAAGTTAAATAGTATGAAATTTAATTATTATCCAGAGTATTTTTCATTAAGACTGTCCAAATGACTTTAAAACCACTGAAAAAACATTTCATGAAATCTAGAGCCTAATAGAGCTAATCTAGAGCTTCGCTCATATATATAATTTTTGTTCTTTATTATTACTTAACCAGTATGATCACAACCAAATACATACACACAAATATGTTCTTAAACATATAGCACAGCTGCTGTAACTCAAAGTTTGCCTTAAAATATCACTTGCAATCAGCATGCAACACAAAGAGTTTATAGCTCTCTTTGTACCCTTCAGTCTCACTGTGTGCGGCTGCCCCCAGTATGCCCCCTCTACGTTTAACTTATTGCCGTCTGCATGTGTGTGAGCTCAGTTTGTAGTGTGTGTGTGTGTGTGTGTGTGTGTGTGTGTGTGCGCGCGCGCCCTTGCCTAACAACCATATCCTCACAACTACACACAGAGGGAGGTCCTTGGAGATAGCAACAATTACTGTGTGCATCTTTGCTTACTCATTATGTCTGACAGGCCACACAGCTTTTGCTCTCCTGCTGTCTCCTGTGCTTTGCCTTCTACATCATAACCCTCCCAAGTACAAATACACGCTCAGTGTGTTTGGGTGGGGGTTGGGTGTGGGGCAATGTCCACTCATGCAGGCCTTCAGAAAACCTTCACACGTTTTCTATTTCTCTTTGTTCTAACTTCTTCATATGGTAAAGCTTTTTTTTTTTTTTTTTTTTTGAAGATCCAGGTGAGTTTTAGGCAGAATGTGTTTTTGTTCTGATTGTTTATACCTGTACAACCCCCCACTCATCAAGTGCAGCCCAGAAACAATGCCTGCCCTTGAATATTTCATTATTTATCTGTTTGGGTGTGCTGCATTAATATTCATGATTCAAAGGAATAGGGTGTAAGATAACAGCACCCCTCCAGTTAGAGAACCTACGGTAGCCTGCAGGGTCATTCAAGTATGATCCATTTGTCAAAAGTTGGGCTCTTACATATTTCATTAAGCACACTAGAAATATAAGCCTCTATGATTCACCAAGTCTAGGCTACTGTCGATGCAACATGCAGGGCAAGGTGGAATAGGACCTGCTCTGACATGAAGGGCTCATTCCAAACTGAGATAAAACAAAAACAGCAAAACAATTATCACGCTTGAATGCACTAGTTTGGGCCAGTCCTTGTGACAAGTTGGTACAGAAACCCTTACGTTTGGTTCAAACTCAAAATGGCAAATGTTATGAGATTCTTTTAAATTACAAGTGTTGTAAAGTTCCTGATAATAATTTTTGGGGCTGGATTACTCGTGCAGTATTGCTGCTGCTTGCAACACATTGCCGTAAGCTAACACACTTTTGTCAAACAATGGAAAATTGCAATAGGGGAGGCAAGACTCCAATTAATTTGCCATAGATATGCAGCTACATGAAACCATTAATGGGGAGCAAATAGCTTTAACTTTGTTTCTAATGTAATATAAACTTTAATTAATAAACTGTGTGATGAAGTGGAGACTTATCAAACAAGCCCTGTGTCCATTAAAGGCCCTAAACCCTCACAAGGCAGGCTTATTAAACCCAATTTCAAAACGTGTTTATGAGCCCGTGGAGAAAAAACAGGGGAGAAATGCAGAGACATGAAGAAAAAGAAATGAGTTTGTGTAATTAGGGAAAATTAAGAGCTTTTAATCCAGGAGGAGGGATGGTAGGAAGAGAAGGAAGGGGGAGAGATAAGAGGTGTATTGGCTTGGTGAGATGGGTGGGTGTGACTGTGGAACTGGTGCTTAGCTTCCTTTTGTTTGCCCCTGAAGAAATGAACAGGGACCCTAAAGCACACACCTAATAAAGATACTCATATTAAAAATATGGTTATTTTTGTAAGGGGCTTTGAAAGCAAAGCCTCCTTCATCTACAGGACCTCTTTGCTCTAAAAAATTGTGGGGTCTTAACACATTTTTTGGACTCAATTGCGTGGGTAGAAAATACATTTTTGGGAGCTATTTATTTCGTCTCATTTATTTCAAAAAACACATTTTGCTCATTTACTCAGATATTTTTGGCTATGTGTTCCTTTTTTCAATTCTGATGAAAATATACAAGCAAATAGAAGTCTGGGTATTTTTATGGAGGTTTGTCAGGCTCTTATTTCCATTGTTTAATGCATAATGTTTACTAATCCCTTTTTCTGTGTTTCACGACACACATCAACACAACTTCCAGTAAGTTTCTGCTTCAATAGCTTGACCTTGTGAAGCAAATCCAGATGTTTCAAGTGATTGACACGCGGTTGTGGTTTGGAGTTTGGAATAATAGTATAACATTAAAAGGAAAAGTACAATCATCCTCCCAGCAGGATTCGCACAGCCCTAGGGCAGAAATATAATACAGACCCCTCTGTATCCTTTAAATGGGCCTGACATTGCAAGCATTAGTTTCATAGCTTCTCATGTTCTTAGTTTTGGAAGTCGTGAGGCCAAAACTCATGACTGCATTTAAGGAAGCCGCACTCACACCCAAGTGGAGGATGTTAATTATTTTCCAAACTTGTCTCAGATAAGGACCCCCTATTGTTTACAAGAGAGGCATAAGGCATTTTGATGTGCTTTTCTTAGTGCAAGAAGCCATGCAAGTGATTGTTTTTGCCTGTGAGCTCACTTAACCTCTCCCTCCCATGGAGTCTGTCTGGCTGAAAACTGCTTTTAATGGATGTTGTAAGTTCTTCTCTTTGTCTTCCTTGATAAATCACAACTTTCTTTGAGTAGCTTTTTCATTAACAGTTAAATATGCAATCACTTTTCATTTGCAATATGAAGTACATTAGAATTACAACTCTTGCCTTCACTGCTTCTAGCAAAGCATTTTTTTTAAATGATCTCATCCCATTCTTAAACCAGAGTGATTTTGTTCATTTTTCTTGTGAAGGTTTCAAAAACATACAGAAATTCCCCTGTTTATGGTGGTTTGATTTCAGAATACAGCAACAGCAAGCTGTTTAACACAAGTTGAATGTAGACAACTATTTTAACCAGTGTATCCAACAGACTCCTGCTTCAACGGTGAAGAGCATTATGATTGTCATGTTATGATTGTCCCCTTAAAGCAAACACAAACACACAGCAGGATCAAAATATTTGTTTGGAATGAAGATGAGCGAGAGAGATTAATCAACAATAAGCACAATTTAGTGTGTGTGTGTGTGTGTGTGTGTGTGTGTGTGTGTGTGTGTGTGTGTGTGTGTGCAATCACTTCATGCTGCTTCATTTGGTATACAGTCTAATGTTATCCATTACAACAGCTCTTCCATTTTCTATTTTGACTTACACGTTAACCTGGTTTTGTCAGAGAGGTTAATTTAACTACATGTTTGTCAACGGTCAGAGGAAGGACGCTTCGCACCACAGTTGATGGGAGCTTCACTTTGGAGGTGGAAAATGACAGGATTTTTATAGGAAATCGGCCAGATCACCTGCAACTCAGGTTTGTTTGTTGTTGTCTTTATTGCCACTAAGACGCAAGACAAGATGTTCTACTGTAACTATAACGCGTTCTCATGAATTTTGCTGTTGACACCATTTGAGGAATCAAACAAAGCCGCAGTGCAGCTGAAAGGAGTTGCTCAAATGCTTGGTGGAATCCTTGCACTTGTGTGTGTGTCTGTGTGTCTACCTGAGAGTTAATTGCAGAGCTGTATTGAATTGGAGGGTATTACTTTGTATTAGGCCTGGGCGATTTATCGATTTTATCGATTAATTTGAGTTTTTTGTTGCCGACGATGGCGCACCTTTTTTCCCCCAGGATCTTCCATAGCTTTCCCCCTCACCCCTCCCCTTTGTTTCCTGTGCACGCATAGCAGCAACATGGCAAACGACAGCGAGAAGTTTGTTTCTTAGAAAGGAGTAGTATCGTCAGTGGTTTGGAACTGGTTTGGGTTTGCGGCGACAGACGTTGAACAAGTGACTGCACGCTGCAACGTTTGTCTGAAGACAAATGCAACAAAAGGCAGCAGCACAATGAACTTATGTCAGCATCTAAAACAGAGGTATCCAGCCGAGTGAGAAATGCCGCTCTTTGCGAAGGGAACAAGACTGCTATAAGCGACAAATTCCCACTAAAAAAACAGTTTACTGTGGTGGAATGATTTACCCACGGGAAAAAATTAGAAATCTAATTTTTTGTGAAAAATCAGATTTTTAGTCCATATTGCCCAGGCACTGAGAGAGAGAGAGAGACTGAAGTGCTCTGCCTTACCTTTAGACCTGCCTCAATGCATCATGACAGGTGTTTTTGGAGAGCAGACTCTAGACTGTCTTTTCAAGTGACAGAGTTGTGGGGGTCCATGTGATGTATGCACCACCCTCCCCAATGCACTTCTCCTCAGTCAGTGTGGACTTCCTCGGCTGCTTTCAAAGCTACGGCCGCTGGGAATACACTCAGGGAGCTTCTATCTCTGATGAAAAGAACAGTACCTACAACAGAGGTTGACAGTGTACTGAGGAAAGACGGGAGTGAGGAGGAGAAGAAGGCACAGCAATTTAGTTAATTGTTTGAGAACAGAAAACAATTGTAGAAGTAAAAGTACAACACTTTGAAGATCAGCAGGTAACACGATGAGTCATGAGAATGCACCAAAACAGAGAAATGTTATAAACCTTAGGGGGTACTGAGACCAACCACTCCATCTGATGAAATTGGTTGGCAGAGAATGTCCTCTGTCTATGCATATGAACCACTTTGACAGTGAAGAAGCAACTATTGGGGAAAATAGATAACCATGACAGTGCTTAATACGTGTGCATATCAGCCCAGTGCAATACTTGGGAAGAACACCTGAGAGGAATATGAAACTCTGGGCCAGGTGCTCGGTTCCCCGAGAGAGTGCAGACCGGAGGGTTTGGAGAACAGAGGGAGTGTTTGAAGTCCTGGAGGACGCTGCTGATTGTGGGTAGTATTGAATGTCATAAGCCTCAAAAACACATGCAGCCACCTGCTAGTGTGAAACAGGCTGCCATATAGTTATCTAGGTCCTGATAAACAGGTGCAACCTGGAGTTGCTGCAGATTATTTTGTGTGTGTATCTTTCTCAATAAGTGGTCTCATTTGAAGATCTTGTGAAAGCCCGAATTTCTTCATTTCAGAGACTGAACACATGGTTGGATAGGTACTTTGCACTGGACTCATCTTTTGCTCACACACGGCTGTGATATTTTCATAATTGTTGAATGAATTTCTTAGAAATTCAATCTGGCAAATGTCAGAGTTGTCATAGGATTTAGACCATCCTTACTGAATTTGTCTTCAGTCCCCTTTTCATTTTATTTGAGCTAGTTTTAGTTTGTGAAGTTGAATATTCCCCCAAGTTTTGTTTATTTTACAGCGGCGATGTGTGTCTGCCATTGTTTCTCTCATGCTTCTGTACTGAACTGTTGAAAAAGATGTCAATCAGAGATTAATTAACAATCCTTTTGCAGGATAGTAATCTACTTTCCTGATGTGGTTATTTTACTTCTCTATGTGAATGGTTTTATTAGCGGTTATAATGACTAAAGTTGCCGTGTTTAATCCTTAAGAATGTCAGCCTAGCGTTGGTGCATTCTTTCATCTTTAAAAATGGTTTGATGCGTGTGAGCCATACAAGAGAAGTATTTGTATTTATTTTATCTTTATTTAACTCTTGTGATATGAATTGCTTGCATTACATCGTGTGATCAAATGCAGGGGTAATCAAAGTCAGAGGTGGGTTTCCCCTCTGTAATACAGCACTCACCCCACCCATCTCTTTGCATCTCTTGACCATAGGTATCTTTAATCAGATCACATTGTCCAACATTCAGGCTGTGTTTTGATAACTAATATTGTTTCACGTCCATCCACTGAGCCTCCGGTGAAACTGTCTGAAGGCCCCTTGGAGAGGACCGCTTCACACTTTTAAAAACCTCTGATCTAATGGACATAATCATAATCCCTTATGCTGACCTCGATATTGTGCATTGTGTTTAAATACTCACACATCTTAAGGCAGCTCTACACACACAGCAAATGGCAACAGGTGAAAGAAACTTCCCCCAAGGCTGAGAGGTATTGTAATGGCATTTTCTTTCCCAATTAATGCTAAATTCACTCCAGAATGTTTGTAAGAATAAGTCCAAATGGCTTCCACATCTTGGAACATTTTTTGCTTTCATCCAAATGAGAGGAGAGAACGCACTAATGTGAACGAGCCCTTATGTTGAATTGGAAACTTAAAAATGAAAGAGAAAAGTGGCATAACAGCAAAACTTAAAAGGCCATCTAAATGCAGTTTTTTTGAGATGGGAACAAAAACCCAATAGAATTGCAACCCATTCATACGGTTGAACAGACGTCCGATTCAGTGAATATTTCCTCACAGCTGTACGTTCTGTGAGTAGGCTAAAAATTGCCTCCCCTGATTGAGTTAAACGTACCCTCACACACCAGCCTCCTTTTCTCGAGAGCTAGCTTGCCCGGTTGTTAGCATTGTTGCCTTGGCAATGTGTTTCCATGAGTTTAAGGGGCTAAACTTCTGAGGGAAGAAATGTGTTCAATTGGCTGGTGAGTTCAAATATCAATAATCCGTCTGTAAAATAGCTTACTCCACCTTTTAAGTGAAAGGCAGCAATTGCCATTTAGAGCACCACACTGCCAAATTGATTTACTTAGATGTCGAAGAACCACAGACTCCCTGTGATGAAAGTATTTTAGCTTTTGTGGTGTCACAAGAGTAGGATTTTAAATGTGTATCAGATGTAAAGCAGAGCAGACTGTAGGGTGCGGAGGACTTTACTCTGTGGTATATGAACTCACCTGGCAGCTTTCCCCTATAGTTGCAAGTGATTGTATTTCTTGCAGAGCCCAGGATACAGCCCTCGCAGTTCTGTCTGAAATATACCTGGCAGTATTTTGAAGAGGACGCCTGGAATCATCTGATTGCCTGTATCATCGTTTATAGTCTTTCAGCGCCTATAAACATGTTTCTATATTTTTTGCAGTTTCAGGCTTTTTCTTGACAGCTGGAGCCATGCCATTTTTTTTTTCTTCTATGATTTGTCTTGGCAGGATTCAGCAATTCTTTTTGGCATGTGCATTTACGCTTTATATGTCAAATGAAAATCTGAACGTTGATAAAATGCATCTGACAACTGGCTGAAGATACACATCTGGTGCAAGCACAACCTGTGTTTATCTCCTGTTTGTCGCTATTACCGATGGCAGTTGGGAGAGTAACAGTTTTTGAATGTGCCCTAGTGTTTTTGTCCTTTTTTTTTTTTTTTTTTTTTGCATATTTTAAACTCGGTGTACTTATGTGGACCTCCACTCATATCTGTGCAGATTTGTTTGTAGATGTTGTTCCAGTCCATCAGAGTGGCCTGTACCAGGGAGTCAGAGATTCTAAAGGCTCCTGACAAGATCAAGGCCAGTGTGTGTGTGCGCGCACTTGTATATGCCCATAGAGATTGGGCTGACCAAGCCAAATAAACTAGAGTGAGAGAACAGACATCCGAGTTGCCACTGGACATGTATTTGCCCTCATGTAGTTCCCCTTCATCTAGGAGTACCTTCAGAACAGCCTAGACCAGCACGAGCATGTGTTTTTGCGTTTGATCAGCACACACCAGCAACTTCTCTAAAGTGAAAGTTTCTCCACATGACTTCACACAATAATTATGAAACCTCAGAGGCCTAATGGATGCTGTAATGACTTCCTGATCTGGATATTACTGCACTCAAGTCTTACGTTTCCCCACTGAAATGGGTACCATTCTTGACAACTTAAACCATTATGGGGGCTACCACGGGGATGTTTACTGTCAAATTATACTTTATTTGCCTCAATATAAATGAACTTGAATACATGATCTACTTCCTGAGCACTGGTTGAGTAATGATGTGTCGCGAAATGTTTACTTTAATGGAACTTTAGCTCAGTTCTATCCATTGCAGCCTATTTGCAGTTAGATAACAAATGGAAAAGAGATGAGAAGCAACCACAACAAGCTAATTCACAGTGAAAGCTATATTGTATTGTGTACTGTATTTGGATTAAATGCGTTTGGGAGTTTTAGATAGTCATGTTGCCCAGTTTTTCATGAAGTCATGCTAGCTTGTGGCCAGTTATATGTATATGTGTGTGTGTGTATATATATATATATATATATATATATATATATATATATATATATATATATATATAAATTCTCCTGTAGTTAAAGGGTATTTAGAACCAAAGCCCAGGTCAGCAACTCATCCTCGCACTGACAAGCTACAAGTAACTGATTCAACAGCTCATCAACAGGTTAACACAGAATCTGATCCAAGTCGTACAGACAGCAAGTTTGCAGCAGGACTCATAAACACATCATAACCAGCTCACTAAGAGGTTGTTTACACTTAGATCATCAGTGCCCCAACACCATGGATAACCCCAATTTGGCTGCACAAGTCAACAATCCAATTACAGAAACCCTACTGGAGTCATCAGGCGTGCCGTGTCCCTGACTAAGGTCTGCTTTACAAAGGGGGATCTGACCTTTTATCCTCTCCTAGAGCATAAAAACAAGCCTACCATTATTACTCATTAAGCCTAACAGACCTGCTTTTATTCTCACTGTCTAAACAAAGGATGAGGGTAATCAAGAGTTGGACCATTCAGCATATAGTGTCATGAGCTGCATTCTCGTAGGTGAAATTTGAAATAATTATCGGCTGGAATGCAAGACTTCTGATGTTCTAGGTATAAAATCAGCACTTAATGAATATTCAAATTGATCATTTTTTTCCTCTCTCACTTTTTAATTTGCCGTTGCCCATAACATTTTATTTTTTCTTCTCTCATTCCTTATCTCATTTATTTATTTGATGTTCCCTGTTCTTGAAGGGAAACTAGACCCTCACAATGTGGTGCCCAATATCATTCCTGTCTTTGAAATGAATACGTAAGATTGGAATTTGTATGAATCAGGTACTGTGACTCTTTGTGAAAAATGGCCTAGGGTTCCTATCTTTACTTTGAGAGAAAATAATGCTGTGCTACTTCAGCTTCAGCAGTAAATGTCCTTTGGGCAGCTTTTGATGTGCAGAGGCTGCCTCGTTTTAGGGGTAATTGCACAACACACAGAATATCTCAATATTTTCTGGCTATATTATGATGCACAATATGTATCTTGATATACTTTTCTGTTGAAAGTACAAAATGCTTGATTTAATGCTTGATGCATATGCGATAATCATAACAATGTTATTGAAGCTCCTCTCAAAGCCAACTGAGAGCAACGTTGTTTGTCCAGCTCAAAGGATGACTGTTTTTTTATAAAAAAGTTAACTTGCAACTTGTTTTTCATCACTCAGACTGGTTACAGGTTTTGTTTATGCTCAATATATGTTTCGCTTATGAGTTAATGTTCGACAAACTCAGAATCTGTGAAAATATTTGTAACTTTACCAAACACCCGCCTCCGTGTTGGGATTTTCCCTAAGTGATACCTGCTTTGGGCAGACTTATTGGGGTCAACGTTGCAACAGAAGCAGGGAGTTTAACACTGTCTTTGTATTCCAGCTCATGGCAATGTTTTAAACAGTGATAGACTTCTGAATGGTGCTCCCTGACAACAGTTTTCTACTGTGTGTTTGATATTTTCTCAGCCATTTTTGGAGAAACGTTCATGATTTTACGGAACAAAAGTAACATGATTGCAACTCATTGTCAAAATGTATCTATATATCTTAAAACATTTATATACGGCCCAGCCCTACTTGTAGCAGAACTTGAACACACTCATTGCGTCTGCTAAAAAGAAGAGTGCAGACTTCAGTAGAAAGTCAGGAGGAAGAGGAATACTACTTGTAACCAGCTAGGCAGGTGAGAAGCTCAGAATCTTCGCTTTAAGGATTTAAATGCTGTTCACGCCAGAATACCTCTCTTTATGCTCACATTCTCCTTGCCTCGCTAACTCCATCCCCAGGTGCCACATGGTGCATCTTTAATCAGGGCATGTCTGCTTTGACACCTTCATGTCACCAGAATTGCTTTCTGCAATTGTGTGAAGAATAGTCATCAGGAGGTGACATGGTGGACGCGTTTTCCAGCGTCAATCATACTCTGGGCCCAAGCTCAACTTTGTGTGTGTGTGTGTGTGTGTGTGTGTGTGTGTGTGTAGTGGTGGTGGTGGTGGTGGTGGTGTGTGTGTGGTGGTGGTGGTGTGTGTGTGTGTGCGCGCGCATGCGTGTGTGTGCGCGCGCAAGCGTGTGTGTGTGCGCGCGCATGCGTGTGTGTGTGTGTGTGCGTGTTTTTGCGAGAGAGAGAGAGAGAGAGAGATTTGGGACTTAAAATTATACAGTATATATCAGTCCTCATGTTGATTGCCAAGGATAAACCTATTGCTGCTAACAAGCATGGAGTCAAGCTGCCTGAATGAGAAAAAGTCATTTCCCCCTCCTCTTGTCCTCATCTCTCAGCAAACCTTGACATTTTCCAACACAGAAATGTGAAGTATTTATTAAGTCCTTTCACGCCTCAGTAGACAAATTGGATCAACCTATCGGTTAACCTTCAGAAGAAGAAGAGATAATACTTGAGCACATTCATAAAAAAAAAACATAAACATGGCTGCCTATTTGACAGCTAGAAATGTTAGCTGTTTGCTTTGACATACTTGAATGATCATTATTAGTAGTAGTAGTAGTAGTAGTAATATACATTGTCGTAGTCGTGGTATTTCTTCGTTAGTTCTGTATTTTTGAAGGTTCTTTTCGTCTTGAAATATTAAACAAGCAATCTAAAAAAAAAAGAGGAGAGGACCTCAAAAGTGTAAATGAGCGTCCAATTTAGAACAGAGCTCGAGAGAGATAAAGGGCGGATTATATTCTGTTATCTGATGAATGTCAAATACACTCTAAAGTAGGACAATTACTGCATGGCCATCGCTCAGACACTTTTGTTACAGTAAAACCTGACATCCTGTCCTATTTAAACATTGGTTGCAGAGTAAAACAAACAAACAGAAAAACACAAATAAATTTGCCTCGAAACTTAAAAAGCAGAGGTTTTGGAGATGCTTTTCAACATTATAAAAAGAAAAAAAATGTTTTTTTCCTAAGTTTAGAAAGGGACGCAGACTTAATGGCTCCTGTTTCAACTTTCAAGCGTAGGCTTGTCCTCGGTCTCCTTTAAAAAATTAAAATCCTTTAAACGGGAGACATTTGGTGTGCAGAGCTCTGTTTTTTTTTTTACTTTGCGAGGTACTCTGCGATCCAGAGTTTTGTTTCATTATTTTGCATTGTTCTGCTCTCTAACCAGAACTTGGAAGAGATCAGAATCATTTTGTCTCCGTGTTCAGGGTATATATAGAGAAAATTGATGCATAATAATAATAATTTGTATAATAAATTGTCTTTTAATGATTTCAGCATCACCCTGTTTTCACCTCATGCATCAGTATTCAGATTTTTTTCAATGTAAAATGCAGACAGTTAAATATATTAATGGGTTTCAAAATATTTCAAGGGCCTGGACCTGTCCTCTTCTCTCTTAATTAAGATGAATATCTTAGACCATTTTTTTTTCATTTATTTATATGCAGCTCCTGGTAAGAGAACACATGCCCATATTTCTCAAAATATCCCATAATAGTGACCAGTAGCAAGGTGTACATCTTCAAATCTTTACCTGTTTTAGCCTCTTCCAGGATACTCCAGAGTTCCTGTATGCAGCATGCTGCTGGGAGAGGTAATAGAGACCACGGGGACATTGGTAATCCTGCAGCTGTCCAAAGAACATCCTTAGCCTTAAATCTCTGTTCTTCATCCCCTCATAGTGACACAAGCATTGCTCCAGCACTGTCTACTGAATGCTTTAAGTTGGACGACATGGCAGGTTCTTAATGGACACCAGGGGCAGCCGTTTGGACCAGCAGCTTGTGCCTACCCACCAGTGCTCAAGTGCATTGGGTCACAACGAGCTGCCTTGGCACAACCAGAGAATGGTTTCCTCAAAATTGGCTGTCAGGCTCAATCCTTTCGCTGCCCCAGGAGCATGGCTGCATGACCAATTTAAGAGGCAGAGTCAGAGCCTTCCCACACTCCCCGCCTCTAAGAGGGAGAACAACAGTCATGTCTAGATTTGGGAAGATTATATATACTTTGTTAAAGGGCTGTACCAAGACTCAGGTCATAGGACAGTGCTTGCAGTTATTGATTTAGAAGATTTATTTTTATTTTTTTTTTTGCATATTGTTTTGTTTTCTGTTTTAGGTTCATTTTCACCCTCAGCTTTGTCAGTGTGAGTCAATGTAAAAAAAAAAAAAAAAGAAGTTTGAATTTCACTACAGTATGACCTAAACCAGATTCCTGATTGCAGGTATGAACTTATGAATGGCATAATGACATTTGTGACATCTAGGCCTCATTCCTACATTCATTCATTCGTCGGGTGTTTGCAATTTCATATGATATAGAGAATGTGCACTACAGTGATAGAAGTACACTATTAGCTCACTCGTAGCCTGATTTATTTATTTTTTTGCCATTGCAGTTTCATCAGTGTATCTGATGTCAGTGGCAAAAGTAAAATGTTTCTGTTTACTCAAGCAAAATAATGACTAATGATTAAAAGGAGTTTTGCACTCATAGCAGTAATCAGAGGTTTGTTAACGACATGAATGTACCTTCAGGTGACACACGAAAGAGACCAGATGTACAACCATAGACTCTAGGTGTGAGGTCCTGTTTCTTCACCATAATAGTAACCTTTGTAAGTTTCGACAAGTCAGTTTAATTCATATAAAGCACTATATATCAAGACAAAAGTTCACAAAACTGCATATAGAACTGGTCTAGAACCGCACTTTTAGGTTGCAAGAGTCCTTTCCCTCAACTTTTGGAATGGAAACAGTGAAGGAGGTCACTAAGGAAGATGTGTGTTGTCTCAATTAGAAGAGGAGGCGTTTCTCTCACGAGGCCCCGCTCCAGGCCGAGCTGCATACCTTCCTCTGTGGGATGAACCACTCCCTTCATACTGAAATATAACTGACCGCAGGTCACTCTGTCACTGTGTGGGACTTAAGCTGCTCCCTATATTACACCTCTTCATTTGAAGATCATCATCAGAACCAGATGTGTGATGACAGGAGAGCAGAAACCAAGGCAACTAGTTTGCATAAAAATCAACAAAAAAGCCCTTGTCACACCCAGCTCAATATACACACATATTCATATATATGTATGTGTGTATGTGTATGTGTATATGTATGTGTATATGTGTGTATTTGTATATGTATGTGTATGTATGTGTGTGTATAAAAATTGAGGTGTGTGACACGCATGAGTCTGCACGCAGTCACACTTCACACAGTATCCACCACTATCCACTGCCTCCATCATCATTATCATTATCAACCACTTCCCTCCACTCCCTGTTATCATTAGGCATGGTGATGATTGCATGGTTGAGAGCCTCAATCCCCCCCCACCCAACTCAATTCTAATGGCTCACCTTGAGCTGAAAAGTATCCCCCCCCCCCCCCCCCCAAAAAAAAAAAAAAAAAAAAACAACCTCTAAAATACCCATCATATCAGTACTGGAGTTTTCAGATAATGTAAAAACTTACATGAATAATTTAAAGCGGTTCCATGGGTCATTTTTTTTTTCTTCTAACAAATCTCACTCAAATACCAAGAATCATGACTAATATTCCCAGTTATTTGTACGTGTCTTCTTCTGAAGCATTTCTTTATGTCTCGTATTTCTCATATCTAATAACACTGTAGCTGATTTTTTTCCATTTTAGGACACACAATAAATGCTCACAAAAGCTGGAAGCTAAACTGAATATTCTAGTGAATTCAAAGGGAGAGTCAAAAGCAGAGGGATTGCCTTTTACAAGTGGGAGCAGACTTCTGAGATCCAAGACAGTGGGAGGAGTGGATCGAGAGGTGTATACACACAGGAAACAGGCTTAGCGGTTGAGGAAGGGACCTCTGCTTAACCACAGCTGGATAAATTCTGTCTCTGACCACTTCATTAGATACACTTTGCTAAAGCCTGGTTGGACCCTCTAGAACTACTTCAGTGCTTTGCGGTGTATGTTACACAAGGCGCTGGAAACATGTCAGAATTTTTGCTCCATATTGACATGAGAGCATCACATTGTTACAGCAGATGTGTGGGCAGAATATTCTTGATTTGAATGTCCTGTTCCATCCCATCCCAAATGTGCTTTATTGAATTGTTTGCTGTGGAGGTCATTTAAGTACAGCGAACTCGTTCGCATGGTCAACAAACCAGTCTGAGATGATATGAGCTGTGTGACATGCTGCGTTATCCATGTTCAAACCGTCACAAAGCCTTCGCCTATCCAACCTCTTTAGACAGCCTGGCAGCTCTCCTGATGCCCATTCCTGAGTGACTCCCTGAAATGTTGGGCAGAGTACGTGTTTGAAAGAAGATTGCATATTTTAGGGAATAAATTGCCTCATAGAGGACCATTGTCTGTTCCATTCTGTGTTCATTTGCCTTTAAACATGGTTGCTGAAGACCTGTCATCTGCAGTTTCTCTCATATCTTTTCAAGGCCCAGTCATTTCATGGTGTCTGTTGTCTGTGTCCAGAAGTGAACATGTGGTAGTGTTTAGCTTTGTAATGCCCTGGGTTTTATGGACGTCTTGAGGGAGATATCACATGGAAGGCAACCAGGATAGCGATTCTGGGCCAACAAACAGGCTGAGTGTTCAAGTGCTGGAGAACTCTTGTTATCACAGAGCTTCTCAAGGGTATACCTCAGTCCAAGGCCCACAGAGAAAGCTTAACATGGATGCCAAGTGATCCTTAATAAGCCAAATCTGTTTTTGCTCAGACATTCGTGTATTTTTGCAATGTAATCCCTATCAATTTGGTCCTCTTTTTGGCACAGTGCAAGCTTAAACTCTCCCCCAGTTAATGGGATGTGTTACAGTGACACTCACAACAGAGGTCCCTTTATGTGGTTATTCCTTGCTCCAGTGAATCTTTCATGTGTGTTAAAACATGCTCTTCATCAACATGAACTCTCCCTCTTACCCTTGTCTCTTAATATTTTACAACAAACCAGCATTAATAGCTTATCATTTATAATACGGCCACATTTCCCGTTACTGCTTGCATCTGATATTAAATCCAGCAGAAGCAAAACTTTTATTGGTCACTTGCTTTTGTAAAGATCCTTACAGTGCTAAAATAATAGTTTCAAGAGATTGCGTCCAGAACATCCTCACAAAACGGTCAAGCAAGCTATCATTCAAAGGTCCATCGTCAGTCTCAGCCCCCCTGATTTGCTTTGCATTTGTATATTGAGCTTAAAGCTGACAAAAACACTCAGTCAGACTTTTAAGGACCTTGACCACCGGCCAAAACCCCTCGAATATTTGGTATTTGTCTGCAAGGGAAAAGGCTCCAGATTTCTGTCTGGCAGCTTATGGCGTGTACCTGGGTGTTGACAGTGGAAACAGGGTACTAGCATCATGTGTTGTATTAAAACATTCTTTTCACGAATGCGAACACTCTTTTGTACGCTAATGTGCTAATATTTATAGTAAAGTGTATAACAGTGACTCCGCACCTTGAGCATCCTGCATTGTCATCCTAGCTCCTCCCCTAATGCAGTTATTACATTTTTTTTGCCAGTATTGACTTGCAATTTTATTATGAACTCATAATTTTATCATCATATTGTATTGATCTGCCTAACACTGAAATTATATGGTTCACTATGATATGACTTCATAACCATCGTGCTTCAACACAACAAGCTAGCTGCCAAAAAAAACCTCCCACATCGTGCCCACCCCAAATAGTGCTTCACAGAGTGATTGCTTTGGGATTGCATTAATAAATAGGAATCTGTGCAAGAGGGATGGTTTTGTTGTCAGAGTATTACATGTTAGCCACTGGGCAACTAGTAAAACACGTTTAAATATTGGCAAGGATTTTGATCAGCTGTTATGGTCCCACACTGATGGGCAGGTTAAGCTCCTTTGGATGAATAACAATTGGTTCTATACTGTATAAATTCCCATATCTGCATTGTTTAAAAAAACAAAAACAAAAGATAAATTGAAACTTTTGTCTAAATGAAACTCCTGATACCAAGGGAGGGAATGGCTTTTAATAACTAAATGGCAACTTTGTTGTTTGGTGCACTTTTAGAAAACTTCATTTCTTTGGCCGATCATCTGGTTAGAATTCCAACTATAGACATCGTCTCCACACACCTGGGACTGGAGAAAGTGTGGCAGCATATGTGCAAGCCCTCCAGGGCCCATTAGTCCACATGCAGTGCTCAGAGGCAACATGTGATATGTGGCATCATTGAGTCAGCCAGCAAATATTGTTGCAGATTTGAGACAACTGATGCCCCTATTCAGCGCCCAGAAGGAGAGTCTGGTCTGTATTGCATGGTGTCAAAAAGGAATATTAAAGACACTTTTTTTCCAGTTTAATTTGAGATTGAATAGGATTTGTGTGAAGTATCTAGGTGAGAGATTTAAGTGGCAGTGGAGAAATGAGAATAGGGTTTCATAAGAGGTTTTTAGTGCCACAAGCAGCTAAATTTCCCTTTCATTGCTTTGTGTGTTCACCATCCTTGGACGTAGACCATTGTTTCCTCATGTTTTATTTCTGCTGTCTTTCTTGCTCCCTAGTTTCTTTATCCTGAGCTCCAGCCACACAAGAAATACAACATCTTGTTGTCATTGGATTTATTTATGGGTTTATTAATATTTATTTCCTGTCTGTCATATTTTGAAGTCGACAGGCATGCTTATTGAATTTGCTGACATTGAAATGTGAAAATATCTATATTTGATCAGCTTGTAAAATCAAACCCATCATATAAAAAGCGACTAACCATATATCTAAGGTGGAACAATATTTCAATTTAAAGCAGGCTTTTTCTTCAGATTCACCTCTGCTCCTTCATGGAGTTATTAAAGAGTTAGATATAATAATCTAGAATTCCATTGAAACTAAAAAGATAAACAGTAACTTGACCAGCAATGTTATGGGGGTCACGCCATTGCAGGAAGTTAAAAATGTAAGATACTTGGAGGTCATGCAAAAATGGTTTTCAGGGTTGTGAACTTGTTCTCTCTTTTATGTGGTGGATAGAGTGCAGATTCAAAACCAGCTTTTTTACAGTGGGCCAGATGCTGATTGCATCGGATTCTGAGCCAGTTGTTGCTAAACAAGCAAAGAGAAACACAACTTTTCTAAAGTTTTCAAAGTTATTGTCCATCAAGGCCGGTGTATCTCATACTATTTGAGTTTGCCTTTAAGTTTGAGGGCTCACATTTTCTGGAGAACAAAGATAATAAAATCAATTAAAGCATAATACTGCATGTAGCATCGTATAGTTGCCTTTTAGCTCTAATTATTACTACAAGCATGTTCATCCCTAATGTCACAAGCTGACAACAAGCACTGGAATTAGGCAGGTACCTTCAGCATTGCTTCTTCTGGCTGCCCAGGAGAGGCTCCCTCTTTGATTGTTTCTTCAAATATGAGAGTCAGTGCTTGGGGAGCAGATTGTTTGTTCTAGATTTCCTGGGAGACTCCTACCTTGGGCTTAACCAGAGCAGTTGTGATGATTAGCTACAAAGTGTGTGTTGTCTTTCCCGTAAGCCATCACGTGGAGAGAGAAGAGTATGCTACATTCTCTCTCTATTTCTTTTTCATTCCTCTGCATTCTTCTCATTCACTATTTTATTGTTTCTCACAATGGTGGAACTTAATGTGCTCTGTAGGTATGAAAAACCATAAGTGAAAAATAATAAATGCTGGTAGGTGGTGTGCTCTCAAGTTATGCACATTCAATCATTTCTTACTTATGAAAGCAAAGGTCTCTTTACTCTTGGACTAGTTCATATGTTGTGTTCAGTGACAATAACAGAGACTTTATTCAATTTTGTGGGATTGTGGGAGGTAATACAATTATCTGCTTGGCTCTAGAATGTTGACAGGCAATGCCTAAGGGAGGGAGCCATGCTTATCAACTGTGATGGGCCCTTTGCAAGAATGACAAGAAGATTTGGCACACGATGAGAGGGAGGAGTCCTCCACAGGACAGTGCTCTGATGCTACAGCTGATGATAGTATTGCACGTTATGTAAAGTCATAGCAGCACACTGTTAACAGGGACTGCCATGAATCCACCCAGCCTATTAACAACTACTGGCTGGACTCAGAGAGAGAGAGAGAGAGAGAAAACACATTTATTTGCATTTGTGTGATTATTATAAAGATATCTGTATGTGAACTGCTATAAATAAGGTTTTTTTCATTTGTTTATGGTCAGCTGTTATAGAAACACAATGAATGCAAATGCTTCAATGTAACTGAGGAGGTACTTGCTGGTTTGATCAGTGTGAAAGTGAAATGAATCATATGCTCATCATCATATGTCAATTTGATTGATCGTCTAAGAGAGTTCATTTGAATAGGGACCATGCACATGAAGTAAAATCAATAACATACATACAGTAATCATGTCATGATTGTAGCATGGCTGCTAATTTTTATCAGAAGACCTAAGACAAGTGTATAAATACAAAGAATACACATGAAATGATACAGACAGTAGCAATTTAAGAGCAGTCCAATGTGAAAAGTTGTCAATTTATTAAAAAAACCCAATAACAACAATATTCATGTATCAATATGATGAAAAGCAAAGTGCAAATGCCAATATTTATGTAAAGTATACTGCAGGTGCAGGCTGCTGCATTTCGGACCATCATGTTAGACAGCAAACAAGGAAATGAGAGAATATTGTTTAGAAGAATGGTGTTCATCCTCCCAGAGTTGAAGCTGCATGGGGGGATCCCGATGACAGCACCAGTTTTATTTTACTTTATCTCAACTCTGATCTATATATTGATTATGTCTGTTGGAAATGTGAAAAAAATACAAGATTTCTTTTGGTTTTTTTTAAGCCATTTAATGCACTTGTTTTAAAGTGCTGTAAGTGACCTGCACAGTATCATCTTAAAATAGCATGCAGTAAATGTCTATGAAATATCAAGCTTGAAGAAGAAGTCAAGATAATATGATATTCATTTTCATTGTATTTTCTTTTTCTGCAGTGAAAAAAGATGTGAAAGATGAGACTGACGACAGAATGCAACAATTCAAGAAAAAAGCAAAAGAACTCCGTATCTTGGATGCTAAGACAGCACAGAATCTTTGTAAGTATATGTTGTTATACACCATTCTTTCTTACCATGACCTTTCATGTCAAAAATGTAGGTGTATTTTAAACCACACTGCAGGCATTTTCATATACCCAACTGAAACCACACACACACACACACACACACACACACACACACACACACACACACACACACACACGCACACGCGCACGCGCACACGCACACGCACACACACACACACACACACACAACTAGGCTGAGAAAGATAGTGTTTTCCCAAGCCTTTTGGGAATTGTTTTCTTGGCAGTTGCTAACAACCACCACATGTGCATATAGATTATGTCCAAGCTACCTATCTAAAATAATGTGCAATGTAAAAACAGTAATACACAGAATTGGGCACCAAAACTACATGCAAGTCCCTCAGGGACCTCAGTAGTTAAGTTAACAGTGTATTTGTTTAACTTGGCATGCTTTTCTTTATATTGGTACAGTGAAAGGAAATATTTTTTGGTTGAAGAACATTCCCCTGTAGCCAAGCTGTGCACCTCCATGTTTCACTGACAATCAAGCTCCCACACATTCTCTCTCCCTTTTAATAAACCTCCCAGCTTGAAAATTATTGAATGTGTTTATACATTAATTTAACAAAAAAGAAAAGAAAAAAAGAGGGAAAAAAGTGACTATTAAAAAGTCTTGGCAGGTTTGGTGGGGTAAAACATTAGTATGTATACAACCCCTTGTGATTTTATCAACAACCTTCATATCCCCAACCTCAGAGATACAAGAAAGATGATAACAGTTCATAAAATATTCATGTTGAATTCTAATACTGTGGGTCACTTCAATGGATTCCTGTGTCATCCTCCTTGTTTAACCACATACTGTTAACTTTTCTTCTTCATAGGATGAGTAGTTATGCAATGTTTTATTGCAGACCGGAGCTGCATAAGTGGATACAGTGGATGAAAGCAGTGTGCTAACCAGAATCTCAAAATATGCTGACGGAGGCGTGAGAAATACATGTGCATCACAGAAACACCGACAATTATAAATGTGTTCACCAACTCCCTATGTGCCAGTAGAGCAACGCTTCGTATTCTTGCGTTGTCCGTGAACAGGGGCCAAATGTATGAATTCATCAGGCAAAAATAAAGGGGTTTGATGGTAGGATGTGGGAATGAAAATAAGGATGACACACGTGTCTGTGTGTATTTGTAAGCATGTGGTCCTGTTAGAGCATGAGGACATCTGTGAATGTGCCGGTGTGAGCATGTCAATACACATATGTGTGGGTAATGACAGTATTCATATATGTCAGTGCAATCTTTGATGAGAAACCCTGCAGACAGCCTTAGAATCTGGTGGGATTGCAAAGCAAGTGTGGAAAATCTCACCTCCAGAATAACATTTGGTTAAAGGCATGTGGTGTGCTGCCCCCTAGCACGCACGCACGCACGCACGCACGCACATTACAACCCCACACACATATGGGTTCTTGCCCCTGAACCCTCTAACCACTTATATTTCAATGCATATTTAAATTGAGGGCTCAGTGACTTTGATGAGTAGCAGGGCCAAATTAATTATTGTACTATCAGTTCCACTAATCTATTCTCATGAAACATTTGTAGGAATATCTGGCGAGATGAAGTACAGATGTCCAGCAACATGAGCGCCTGCACAAACAGCGGCAGTTAGAACCTCAAGCAAAAGTTCTACAAATAAATGTGGTAACGTGGCAAAAAAAAAAACAAAACAAAACATGTGGATCAGGCTACAATCTAATTAATTAATTAATTAATTAATACATAAAAAAACATGGGCAAAAATTCTGTTGTCTCACAACACAAACTAAACAAATTGGTTTTGTCACCAGAAGGATGGGTGCAAATTCCCCCCTGCACATATAAATTATAGTACGGCATTTTTAAAGGTATAAGTACAAAACACGTATTCGTGCATATGACACCGTGTACCACACTCCACATCCTATGTAAAAACAACAAGGACAACAAAAACACATTGTAGCTTTTTCAGCAAGCTGCAGTAGAGTAAAGATTTAAAAGCTTTTTGAAACTGTGGGATAATGTACTTACTTAATTTTCAAGGTCTGCAGTAATTTTGTCCATGATTGTGGGACCCCAGTCACATGGCTGTCGAAGCAAAGAAAGGAGTCAAACTAGTAGCAGATGCATGTTGTGTGAAGTGTCCTGTTATAAAAAAAAAAACAAACAAACAAAATGATGCCTGGAGAAAAGAGACCGAGTGAAATGATCTATTTGTATTCTTCATACTTCATTGAGTGCAGAATGCAGAACTGCAGAATGAAGAATTAATGCAGAACAAAATCAAAGGTAAAGCAAACAAACAACATTAAGCTCATCAGTAACCAATGTTTTACTACTTGCTCATGTGTGGTGCTCCAATATAATCAAAAACCAGACTGGAATGTCCGTAGAGTATATGGTATAAGCAGCTAATTACACAGAAATAAACACAGACTCACAGTGGTGTAAACTAGTGGTTGAAGTATTTTCTGCTAGGAATTGGATATTCCTCTCAGAAAGAAATCAAAAGCTGAAGTGGACTGATGCCTGTGAACCTTTGTTCATGAAGTCCCATCCATCCATCCATCCATCCATCCATCCATTTTCTTCCAATTATCCTGTTAAGGAGGGCTGCAGCCTATCCCAGCAGCTTTCGGGCGAGAGGCGGGGTTCACCCTGGACAGGTCACCAGTCCATCACAGGGCCAACACATAGAGACAGTCAACCATTCACACTCACAGTCACACCTATGGTCAATTTAGAGTATCAATCAGCCTCGTCCCCTCTTGATGTCTTTGGACTGTGGAGGAAGCTGGAGTACCAGAGAGAAACCACGCAGGAACAGGGAGAACATGCAGACTCCACACAGAAAGATCCCGCGCCCGAGCCGGGGCTCAAAACCTGGAACCTTCTTACTGTGAGGTGACAGTGCTGACCACTGTACCACCGTGCCACCCTGTTCATGAAGTCAGATTTATTTATTCAAGTTTGAAAGGATTTTTTTTTACCTTGGACAGGAAGTTGAGAGAAAATGTGCAGTGAATCAAATGCATCTTTTATGTTTTATGTACCTGTGCTTGTAAACAAACAGACCAGCGAATAAAAGTTTGTTTGTCTTGAGTATCAGTAATGATAAACACAGTAGAAAGAGTCAAGCTACATCGAGGAACGTCTTTACTCTGATTTTACATGATTACAGCAAAATATATCCCCACATTTTGCCAGTCCTCTGTGGAGCAACTGAGGAAATCCATCCATCCATCCATCTTCTATACCGTTTAACTGTTAAAGGTCGCGGGGGGGCTGGAGCCTGTACCAGCAGCCTTCGGGCGTGAGGCAGGGTTCACCCTGGACGGGTCACCAGTCTTTAGCAGGGCCATCAGGAGATATTAGGGGCTCATTATCTTGCATGACATGGTCACGGGGCAAGTAAGGATCGAACCAGCAACCCTTCGGTTGCTAGACGGCCACTCTACCTCCAAGCCATGCCACCCCTAGCTAGGGAAATTAATCAGGGTAATTAAGCAACATCACTTGCGATTTTTGAACTCAGAGGAATTGAATTTAGAGTTAATTTATTTTTTGGTCTTTTGAGAAAAATCCAGAATAAATCCTACTTTTTCCTTACTTTATCTAAGTAGAGCAACTTCAAAGGAAGGAAAATGTACTACCATTATATATTTTGAGGAAATCTTTTTGCATTTCTGTTGATCACAAATATAGGGTTTTTTTTAACTTCTGAAATAAAGTGGTTGATAAATGCTAAAAGAAAAAAAGTGTGTGTGTGTCGTCTTGATGTGACATTTTTCTGTCCATTTTACCTTCACTGACATGAGAATCTGAAAGCCCAAAGCCTGAAAAGCTAAGATAACCAAAATTTCTTCCAGTACAACACAAACATGTTCAAAGATTCGCAAATTAATCTAGGAAATAACCTGTGTGATAACCAGTAATAAACTCAAGAAAAAAGGAAGCGCTACCTTTCTGTTCATTATGTGTCAAACAGACTTGAGGTCCCTCTGCTGCAGCAGTTAGCAGCTGTTGAGTGACTCTCCTCCAACTCATTACCAAAGTTCCACCTGTGACTTCCACCTGGATTCACCATTAGCTCCCATTTCTACTGCAGACAGGCACACCAGAGTGAAACACTCGCTGAACATTCCCCCAGGCTGACTCACTCGCTTTTTGCGCCACAACTATTACCCTATTATCGTTATTGAGTTTAATAATTGAGAAGAAATCGTACAGCATCGACATCTTTCACATTTACTGAGAGATCTTGATGATTTCCTCCCTAGCCTTTGTCAGGGTGACACAACTTATCCCATTGAGGGACAGAAAAAAGTGTATTTGTTTTTTCAAGTGACAACTTAGGTCTTTGGTCATTTTGTCTGAGGAGCGAAGAGTGTTGAAATGTCTCTTTGAACCTTGTGATCTAATAAAAAAATAAAAAAATAAACGGAGAGGAAATGACTCTCTTCTCTCTCCATCACAACAGCAATTTTCTTGGGCTCGTTCCGCCTGCCTTATGAAGAGATCCGTGACATTGTGCTGGAGGTAGACGAGGAAAGACTGAGCGAATCACTCATCCAGGTAAGACTGATGTTCACTGTGAAGTCTTCGTTTTTTTCACCTGCTCTCACATAAGTGTATACACACACACACACACACACACACACACACACACACACACACACACACACACACACACACACACACACACACACACTGTGGGGACAATGACCACTGAATCACACTTAACTCTTGACACTCATCTTGACTGTTACAACTAAATAAAATACCCTTAACCTCAAATCTTAATCCTTAGACTCCCCTGATTTCTAGAAATGTCCTCATTCCCTATTTGGTTTCTGTTTGTTCATTTGACTCGAATGTGTCGATGTCCGTGTCTGGTGGACGGCTCGGCAACCCTGTTTTAAATGTGTTATGATCTTTTTTTGGCACCAGTTAGTCCCCTCATTGTCTTCTAGACCACAGAGACCCTGCATCCATTCCCTCATAATGGATGGTGAAGGACAAGGCTTGGCAATATCTCCCAGCTCCACACTCTGTCCTTTTGTCTTTTGTCTTAAACCATGATTGATGAGCTTCCTAAAGGCTACTTGTTTTACTCCTTTTTTATTTGATTTTTTTTTTCTTTTCATTTGTTGTCTCAGAAAGCATTAATTGAAAGCAGGAAGGGTCCATGTGAGGTAAAGATGTGCAAATGTGAGCCGTGACCTGACATTTCCTGGTCTGTCCAGCAGTACCGCAGTCCGGTTTTCTTTTTTTCTGTTAAATATCAAAGTAAGGGCTTGTAGAACCCAAGAGGAAGCAGCACATAGATAATTAGATGATAATATAAATCTTGACAGCGATGTTGCTCTTGTAACAATTTAGCCAGCAGTTTTTCTACATTGCCCAGCGCCTTTCAAACTTGAGTCAGGTTTTGTCTCCCCTAAGGAAAATAAATACGAAGAGTTCTGTTGTTGTGCTTCATTTGCAGTGTATTTGCTAATATATCTATGATTCCTCAAGTGAGTATTTAGGAACATCATCCTACCTTCAGCCACGCAGTAGCACTGGTACATGCCTTCTATTGTGCCTTCTTTTTTTTGGGGCACATAGAAAATAAGCGCATCATCCACCATCAAACAGTAATTAACTGACCTTGAACAAAGTTTATGTTCACAAGAGTGAAGCTGGTCAATAGCAATGTCTGGGAATGACAACTTTAGTCTTTTTTTCTTTTTTTTTTTAAATCCACTTTCTTATGCCTGTTCAATAAGCCACAAGAAGAAAATGTATCAATCAATGAGCTCATAAAGACCAAGAAATATTTCTCCAACCAAAGACTAAAAATGCTAGAATACCTCAGCCTTCACACTCAGTAATGGAGTTACGCAGGCACCTTCAAGTTTCGTTTGTGCACTATTTAGAAAAGTCATATAGATTAATGGGGTATGGCAGGTGGTCCGGGGTACTTGATAGACATCAACATGCCAGGACTGGATGAGAGTTTATGTTCCCACTTATCTTGTTGGTTTCACTTTGTATTTTTCCTGTAAGTAGAAATGTGAAGCAATGCAGCTCCATAAGAGGCTTCCGAGTATGTGAGTCAGCGTGTGAGAATGGAGCTGATGTCGTGAAGTTGAAGGGAACAGCGAGGACCAGCTGAGTTAACTTAGTGGTGCAGGAGGAACTCGTATCTGACAAGTGCGTCACTGCTGGTTAGGTGAAGTACGCTGAGGATGGAGTGAGTCCTGTGTCACGGTCAAATGCCCATTTACTGCTCTCAGTATATTGTCAGCCGTTTACTAGTTCTTCTGTATTGTAAATTGTCCTTTCCAAAATGACTCAAGTCTCTACAACAGTAATACCATTGGTACATTAAGTCTTTCTCCACCAGGCTGATTACCATCCTTGGATTTTTATAGTATATCATACAGACATGAGGGTCAGAAAACAAAACTAAACAAATAAATACAAACATCAAATAGATCTTTCATGCTGAAAAATACTCATTGTATTTGTCTCAGCTTTTGGACAGTTAACAACAGTCTTTGATGTAACCAAACCTCATTCAAGTGTTGATCAGTAAAGAATTGAACTTCCAATAATTAAAAAAAGTAAAAATTCTTTCTTAATCGCTGCACAAAATGTTTGAGGGGTCCCTAAAATATGAATAAAAAATGCTCAAAAACAGTGGTGATGGCAGACAGCTTATAAACCATCCTGTTCTCAAAGTGTTCACAATGAGTTCATGGAGCCTACTACACCAGAATCCCTGAGAGTTGATGAGGAAGGTTTGTACATCTGGGTCGAATGCAAAGCGACGTGGCGTCAGACCCTGACATGCATCTCCTGTGGGTCGTGACCACAACAGCTGTGACTGGTGATTGGACCTAAATTCACAAACAACTAGTATTTTTTTTTTTTTTAATTTAGCACCTCTGATTGTCTACAATATAACCACAAGTATTTGAATTGGACACACACACACACACACACACAAAACTACACTGTGGCATAAAGGCCGTGCAGCACACACACACACACACGACACTACCCAAGAACAAAAAAAAGAATTTTGCAAGTTGAAACCAATATGACACTATCCAGCTGTAGAACTGAACAAAATGCAATAATCAATCATTTTGGGGGAAAAAACAAAACAAAAACATGACAGTACTGTTCTTATAAAGTTCTCCTTGGAAAAACTAAGCCTGCCCTGCATGTATCACTGATAGGTACCTCAGTGTTTTCTAAAAGTCATCTTTTCAAAGTCAGCAGGATCATATTTAATATTGCTGTCATCTCATAGATAAAATGTAGACTGTGGTGGCTTCTAAATTAAATTTATTTTGTTGCTGAAATGATTATTGTCCTTACAAAACCAACACAAGGCTTAATTTGCATTCATATGAAAATGTTCATGATTGCCTGGACAAAATTCCATCTGAAATATGATGATTTCAGTACAAAATCATGCAGAAAGAAGCTCGCAAATTAAATGCGAAGCAAGCAACACATGCCCAAGAAATACAGTTAGAGCAATACAAGGGGCACTGATGGGGAGTAAAGAGACTTCCTGCTGGGTGACACAGTCCTGAGAGTGAGCTCCATCTGCACAGCGCTCATCTACACTCATTATGCTGATTAATCATTCTACACCACCCACTTTCAGCCACACGCCAATCACCATTTATCCACAGACAACTGCACACACATGCAGAGTAGTGGGCTGCATCTGTGCGCCCTGAGCAATAAGCAAAGGAAATGTACACACCATCTTGCTAATGTCATTAAGTTTTGGAAAGAAAAGGAGATGGAATGGTAAAAATAAAGATATGAAAGAAGCATATTTGAATAACTGCCATACATATGTGTTTATACAAGATGTAAACTCAGCATGTTGCCTTTGATTAGCCATATTTTTTTAAGTCGGAAATGACAATTCGGTGCTTTAAATTGTTGCAGATTTAAAAAAAAAAATGGATAAGAACTAGTTTTATAAAGAGTGATACATGGCCTTGGTGGTCCTCTGTCTCCTCACAAGACAGTCAACTGATTGAACTTAATTGCAGTTATTAAACGACCAATAAACCTATATACATCAGGAAAATTTCTTCAAGCTAAATATCACACTGTGCTTGTGGTGGAATATTTTTACAGCACAGGTTATTAGTTTGATGTACTCACCATAAAGTGAATTTGTAGTACCTGACACAACAAGAAAATAAAACACAACACAGCTCAGTTGAAATTTCTGCCTATTTTGTAGAGGGACCGCCCTTTATCTGTTCCCTGACAAGCAAGCGGGGAACTGATAAATGGAAGGAATAGTGAAAATGGAAGGAATCAAGGAAGGAAGAGGTATTCATAATGCATCTAAAACTCTGTAACTCAATCTTATTATCTTCCTTCTCCGTCGACATGTCTAATGTAATGATTTGTCAGCAGAATGTGGCAGTGCATTGGCCTTGAAGTACCCCTACAATGTGTCAGCCTGGCAGAATGGATAGATAGGAGTTGATTGGCTCTCCTTATTCTGCATTAGGACCCATCAATGCCTCACAGATGATGTAGCCATGCTTGAATGCTGGCAGACAGTCCTGGCTCCCACCATTCATCCAAGCTCCATTTGAATCCTTGATATTCCACACGTATTTTCATTCCCATGCTACCAGCATACAAACATACTTACAGTACATGCAAATGGATGGACTGTGTCAGTAACCTTGTCTATTCTCTTGTCCCAGCACAATCGTGTCATTTATCATCCAACCAGTAAATATGTTTCAGGTTCATGTGCAAACACGGGTATTTACGTGACCCTTTGCCTCCAAAATTCATAATGCCGGTAGACAGAGGTCACTTCTGTACATCACGTCAGCATCATCAAATACAAAGAGACATTATAGCCACCCTCCGAAAGTACTCTGTATATCAATGAGATGAGGAGGACGATTAAAGACAACAATGAAAACAGATACAGCTTGGCACAGTGCTGCTTTTAAAGCACTGACAGCCTGACAAAGCTGTTCATTGTTGGCTGGCTACAGAGGCAGCAAGGGAAGGGTCCTGTAAACCTTGTTTGTGTGGGGCGAAAAAAAGTCAGGTTAGTGTGCGCTGGGCTTCAGGGGCCCGGTTGCATTGTTTGTTTGGTTTTACTATGGCACTCTACGACCTCCACTTCCTCCTTTTGGGTTGCAGCACCCACGGCAAGTGCAGAGTCTAATTCACTCTCATTGTTTAAATCATGAAGCCTGTGACCTTGCTGTCATTGAGTTAAGTTTGCACTCCTTTGGTGTTTTAATGTCTTGTGAAGTCACTCACAGCGTTTTTGCTGGAAGAGAAAAGACTTGACATTGTGATTTCTTACCAGTGGGACATAATTTGGCTATTAACCTGCTTACTTTTGATAATTTAGACACATTGCAGCTGTATTTACATGCAAAACTGTGCAATCAGGTGGCAAATCTTTATATTACTATTTTAATGATATAATACTTCATTTAGACATTTTGAAGCTCAATCTCAGGCATTTGGCTGTTAGGGGTCTCTCAGTCTTAGACCTTTTCTCTGTCTTAGACTATTGATTGAACAAAACAAGACATTTGATGATGTCACTCTGGTTTTCAGGAAATAATGCCAGGTACTTTTCCCCATTATTTGACATTTAATAGCAATGATTAATGATTTAATTGAGAAATTAAGTTTACGGGAATCCATAAAGGAAATTAAAGCCCTTCTCTGTTGATATTGCTTTATTAGGTATTTTTGTACATTCTCGGGGTAGAAACGTATCTGTATCATGAAGTGTTCCTTCAGGAAATTATCTTGAGGACTGTCGGAGGGAGGAAGTGGTATTTGTTTGCAGAATTTTATATTAATGAATGGTAATAATAGGACAGTGGACAGTAAGCCTCTTTGTCTATTGTCTTCTTTCTTTCACAGTATTTTTTGCTGGATTATATTTTTTTTTCATGTTTTTAAAGTGCTTTATTTTGCATAAAATTTTCTGTGCTTATTACACATTACAAACTTAACTAAAAGTAATGCATAACCTCCTCTGACCCCTGAGGAAAATGAGAGCTGTATAACTTCTATTTACTTTCTGCCTTGATCCTGCAGAAGCAGTGAAAGTTCCTCTTGCTCTCTCCACAGGTTAGTGGTTGCGTCGATTGTGTGATCTCCAATTAAGCTCCGTTTCAAATTTAACCATCTCACATCAAAGCTCATCGCGCTGTTGACCTCAGTGGGTCAGACCTGATGCACAATTACAAAGCACTTTATTCACTCATGACAACACGTCAGCCACTGAAGTTTAGGAGTATCAAAAATGTAGATGGTGATATTTTCCTGATTCCAAAAGAGAAGAGAGGTGATAGTATAGATAAATGCACACACCGTGCATTACAATCCAGAAGTAAGCACAGTTTTGTTGACTGCTGCAGAGAAGCTCTTTTTTTCCCCCTCATTCCTACCAGATCAAGCCATGCGGTTTAGCTGCTTGACATGAGGGAGTCATCACTAAATGTTTAAGCACGCCCAGTTTTTGTGTGTGTGTGGTGAGCTAACTCTCCTCCGTGGATGATATAGCCCTCTGGGCTTGTTTTGTGGAATATCAGAGTAGCTGCTTAATGTTTAATGTCTGCCAATGTATTTTATATAACCCCATCTCCGTTTCAAAAGGAAAGGCTAATGACTCACTCTGCACCGCTGCTCTGTATTGGTAATTAGTATTACCCTATGTTGTGTGCAAATGTACTCAGAAGAATATCAAGGAAGTGGAGCAAAATGACCACCATCTTTTGTGTTTAATCTCTGTTTTTGTTCATGAGTAAATCTTTACATGGAGTTTTGAGAAGTCAGTGATGAAGCCTGGAGAAAAAACATGGTCACTAACTTCTTTGTCTCACCAGAAATACAATTAAAAAAACAAACAAAAAACATTATTCTGTTTTGGTAGGGGCTCCTAAGTATTAGACCGTTGACAACATTAGAAAATAGAAATAAATGGATACATTAGAGAAAAAAAATTAAATGAAACATAAGAAATCTTTGCTAATAAGCAAGAAATACCCTCAGAACTCTGCCTTCTACAAAATTTGTATGAGGAATATAAACAAAATATGAATTCAGAAAATAATCCCTCCAAATCAGATGTGCATTGATGATGAAAATAAAAAGAGCTTGCAGTGGTAGATCTGTTTCTCTCTGAGAGATAGTTGCGGCTCAGTGTCACAAACATTTTCATATTATATTTCTTGAAACTCCTAGTGACAAAGGAAAACACAAATTTAGACCTTTTCATTGTACCACTTATTTTTCTTTGACATAACTAAGTTCGATTGCACATCAATATGACATTTTTACCATTTCATCACACCGCTTCAATTCAGTTGCCGAGAACTCAACTTCCTCTTGTCTCAGCCTGATCCTAATTTATGATCTTAAAATACTTTTCTTTTTTTCCCCCTCACTGCACAGATCTTTATCTGAGATAGTAGACTCTTGAGTTAACAGTAAAATTCAAAGGAAAACTTGTTTGGCTTACAAATGAGCCTGCACAATAACAGAAATGTGTCTCAGCTCTATATTTTATCTGAGAGTTCTTTGAGCACAGAATAATAACTGCTGCTTCTCTTTAGTTCAGAGTGGCTTAGGTTAGAGGAACAGACTATTGTGAGGAAACTCCGGGGTATCATTGCCTTGCTTGTGGGCTGAAGTTGTTTTTTTGTTGTTGTTGTTGTTGTTGTTGTTTTTTCTCTCTATTTGTCTGCCTTGTTTTTGTTGGACATTTCCCTAAGACACCTGAGAAATCAAAGGACCAAGATACAACAACTGGTGGTGTCGTCTAGGATTCATTTATGCATGCGAAACTAAAATGACACAACCTGGACTTTCAGAACCCCTTTGTTACCTCAGTACTCCTCCTCTGATGGCAATGTACCAGAAACTGGCAAAATGAGGCGGCAGGTGTTAGTAGTAAAAAGAATATAGCTCTCCATTACGAAATTACAAAAAAAGTTCATACCCTTAAATTGTTAAAAGTGAATAAATGTGTTTTATTTCTAAGGCTTTCACCTCTAAATTATTTTTGTATTTTGCAATGGCTTTGAACCAAAATGAGTCCAAAGTATGCCATAGGTTTTCAGTTATAACCTTGCAGTTTTGGTGACCCTATAACTCTCTCCATCAACTGGCCAAACACAGAGTATCAGCTCTACACATAATGCTGTAATTTATGATTCATTGAAAGACGTCAACACAATTAGGTTCTGGACCTTTTTGTTATCTGAATATCCGAAGAGCTGGTTCCATCCATCCATCCCTCCATTATTGATAAAGCTTATCTGTTAAGGGGTGTGTGTGTGTGTGTGTGTGTGTGTGTGTGTGTGTGTGTGTGTGTGTGTGTGTGTGTGTGTGCGCGCGCTTGCGTGCGTGCGTGTGGAGGGGGGGGCTGGAGCCTATCCCAGCTGACATTGGGTGGTTCACCCTGGACAGGTCACCAGTCCATCGCAGGACCATTAGGAGCAATTAGGGGTTCTTGCTCAAGGATACTTGGACATGGTCACCTGGGGAATTGGGGATCGAACCTGCGACCCTTCGGTTGCCAGATGGCCACTCTACCACTGAGCCATGCCCCCCTCCCCCGAAGATCTGGTTATTGCAGAGAAATACATATCAGCTCAACAACTTACGAAACTACTGTATGAGACTGAGACATGTTGAAGGCTGCTTCCTACTAATAGGATTGGCAAGGAAAAGAAAATCTCTTATTTGTAATAGTCCTTTCTTGTGGGATTACTGTAAGATATCCATTCTGATTCATCGTGAAATTGTATGTCACAGTCATAAACATGCAAATTCAGGTTAAAATATTTGAATGAGAAGCAGTTTGACATCAAACAACACAAAATGATATTATTAAGTACACATTATAACTGAAGATTGTGTAACCCAACTGTAGGTGTATGAAGGGCTGAGCGATGACACACTCCCCCTACACACAGCCTTTAGTTGTGGAAGGAAAGTTGAACAGCGATCAAGTGTAAAACACTTTCCTGTAAACTAGGCAGATGAGATCAAGGGATCCCTGTTTGACCAAAAAGAAAAAAAAAAAAACATCATAAAACACAAATAGAATTTTTCAAAGATAAATCCAATTTGTCACACTGATAGAAACCGATGATGGAGCTCCAGCATATCCCTAGACACCACTGTGCACATGTCAATACCATGGAAGAAAATAAAGCGTCCGCCGAGGGAACCTCAATGCCCTGGGCTCCATTCGTGCTACAGTAATACTTCACATGTGTTATGGTTGTTGAGCCTGACTTGTGTTTTCTGTGTGCAAAACGGCAAATATCATGCGGCATTGAATGCACGTATGCCAACATCGCATAACCGGTGCTATTTCTATAGCCTAACACCTCGTGAGCGCCCTCTGTGTTGCATGAATGCATGATGTGCCTGACTGATGTTTGCCATGTGCTGAATTGCTGAGAAGGAGCACACACAGGGCAGAGATGATGTATTGTGCAGGCTCCCATCTTGGACAATACAGAGACAGGATGGTGAAACAGTGGGAAACATTTGCAAGAAGTCGCCTCCTTAGAGGTCGGGACCAGGGGCATTGTGGTGCCCTTCACATCTGCTGCTTTATTTAAATGCCAGTAGCTTAAGGAAAGCTCCTTGTGGTTTGCAAGATGATGCAGAGAAGCAGAAGCTGTAGCAGTGGCAGCAGGGACTAATGATGTAAACAGGGGTTCTGTTCCAAATGTCCCAATGAAGACAGGATAATGTCTAGTTTAAGGGACTATTCCAGAATATCCAAAGTAAATATCATAAGCGGTACATGCAAGATGTTATGTGCTAATTGCTGGCGTTTGGAAGTATAGCTCCAGTCCGGCAGTAGTTATGTAGTTTATGTGATCCCTAAATCAAATAATTATCTCCTAACCTCCAGGGTTTCATATGCACACCATGTGAACATCCAGCACTGGAATCAATGAACAGACTGGGAGGAGTGACTTAAATTGAATGCTATTAGCTGCAATCAAAGTGTTTGTGTAGTATTAAGCATAGGAGGAAGACATGGACTATACTGGATGACATGTTAGAAAGCCTGTAAAGTGACATTTTGAATTGTTAAAATGAAAAAGTATGATTTTCTGTGTACGTTAGCCTCCAACAGCAGTAATGTGGCTAGCATCATGCAGGTGGATACATTTTCTCATGTATTCAAGAAATTTCAGAGAAATCGATAAACAGCTGAAGATTTTTGAATGAAGTATTAATCTTTTGATGCAGAAGAAAATCTTCAGGATCACGCATGCAAGAAGAACCCAGTTGTGACAGCAATTAGTGGGCCAGCACTCATAATGTATAATTCACCACATAATTTCTTCTCCAGTAAACAAATATCCATATTTGTATTGTCACACAAACTACACAAGCAATTTGGCAAATAATGTCAGATGCATGCAGCATATTCTCAAAGATACTGATGTTCCCTTCATTTAAAATGTTGGTGGTTTATAGAGTGTCACATACGGTCCTAACATACACTTGTTGTCTCACAGCAAACATCAGCCATGTCAGAAGTCGGCGTTACACTTTCTCCCTTCACCTTTGCCATGGCAACAACCTTTCAGCCAGGTCTCGCAGGAGTCTTTCGCACTAGCCTTGCTTGTTAATATTGTTATCTCTCTTGTCAATCACCCAGATCACCATGGTGCCCATCCATATGCATGCAACCATCAGTACACGTGGTAGACCATTGGCTGCAGGGTCTGGCAATGCCCATGCCAGCCTTTGTTCTCTGCTGTAACAACAGGTGATTGTAGCAGCCTGGCACATTGCTGGGCATGATTTGCATGGTGTAGAAGTGCACATGTGGGGCAAAGCGATAAGTATGGCTGTGTATTGGGCCTGTTGGATTAGAGCTTAAGCAGGAGACACGGAGTTCCCCTTGAGCTTAATTGTGGTTTATTTTGGCACTCAGTACATAACTCTCCCCTACATCAAATGCTAATTTAACAATGAAATGTGAAATGCATTATGCTGATTCGGTGTGACTGGAAAAATAAAACAGAAACAGAGAAGTATTGAATAAACAAAGTAAAGGCGGGAGAAAGAAAGGCAAGTCTTGGTGTGATATCAAATGCGCTTGAGAAACTAATGGTCATGTCCCAAGGTCCTAGATGTACTTTGTGCTGATCTCTAGACCAGGGTCTAGGCCAGGTCGCATATTGATTAAACACACAAAGTCTCATACATGCGCACGCACACACACACACACACACACACACACACACACACACACACACACACACAGACTTTGGTTCCGTACACACAAGCAAGTTCACGCACAACACAGCACAAGTTAAACAATGATGAGATGGAGCTCGTGCAGCCTCTCCTCAGGTGTTCTTGGTGCTGTATTTCCTTAACCAAATCAAATTTTATTTTTTGTTCTCACTTTCCAATTCTTTGTTTCAGTGACAGATGGCTCATCACTGTCGTTCTCAGGCAGCAGACTCAGACAAATTAATTCTTGGTTCTGTCTTGCATGCTAGCAGCCGTCTGATCTGAATTGACAATTTCATCATATACTAATGCTTAATTAACATGAATAATAGGTACTGTAAAAATAGAATATTTACAAATGAGAGAAATTGCAATGAGGTAAAATATCTTGTACAAAACGTATCTTCAAGTATTATTAGAAAAGGAAAAATCATTTATGTATTTCTTTTACATTATTTATGAATTGAACAACTTGGTATTCACCTTGAAATCCACTGTTGCTATGGGAAATAGGTTACAACCAATTGTCAATATCCCAACAGTGTCTCATGTAATGATTTAAACATTCACCTGAATTTGAGCATGAAGTTAAAAGATCAAAAGTCAAAGGTTGTGAGAGGTTACAGGTAAGGGCAGTGTGGCAGAAACACGTTGCAGAGGCATACAACCACGGTGTGGTCATTTTAATTTTGAAAGCGTCTCAACAAACTTAATTTCAACATCGTCTGCATGTGAAAAATCAATTTTCACTCAAAGTGAAATTCTAACTTGGATGAAATTTAGTTTTCAAACTCTCATGTCTGACAGTCACATCAATGATGAATTTTAACTTCCAGTGAATTCAAGTTTTTTTTGTCAAACATCTCTGACAATAAATGCCATCTGTTTAGGTTCTGTGTCAGCCAGAAGGCTCACAACAGATCAGGTTAGGGTGGAATAAGCTTTCAGATTGATTCTGTTTATTGTTTTTATTTGTTCATTTTTTTACTACCTTTGTTACTCTCTTCTCTCTCCTGTAAACTCTCTGTTAATTTCCCCTTTAATCCTACTTCACACCTTCCACGGTGAATGCAAGTGCTCAGGTGTGCACATTTAAAGAAATTCTCCATATTTCCCTCTAAAAGACAAATTTAATGTCACACTAAGTCTATCAGGTTTTCCAGCCCCAATGCTCAAATTAATCCCTCACCCTCTCTGTCTCACTCTCAACCTTTTCTCTCTCGCGCTTTTCTCTCAAACTGCATTTCTCATTTGGTTTAATGCGATTTTAGAATCTGTCACACTTCATTTGTTGCCTGTCACTCTGTCACTGTAGCTTTGCTCATAGCAAGAGTTGAGGTGTTTATGGGGTTTGCCATGGTCGGCATTGTGTAACACCACATGGCCTGTATGGCTGCTGTCCATTATTGAACATATTTAGAGGCTTATTCTCTGACAGGTTAGTCCTCTGATATCGGGGTTTGTCATTTGAATTGACAACCTACACTATATTGATCAGTGGAACATAATTACAGCTTTTTTGTCGTATTTGATTCGTTTAAAAAAAAATTTAAAAAAAGGAAGAGACTGTAGTCATTTTTTCTGAGAATTTTCTGTCAAACTTGTCCGCTTTCTTGAAAACAAACACAACATGATAGCCTTTGTTCCAAATATTTGTTTTCCAGTTTTGTAGTTGTAAGCTTTTTGTTTGGGAAGGATGCTGTCTACACCCACAAATTATGGTGCAAAGTTACTTCTTTTCTTGTTTGACTTTGAGCTCACTTTGAAAGGACAACAAAAAACAACAATGTCTGAAATTGTACATAATGTCTTTTTTTGGAACTGTCAAGCATTAGTATGAGAAGTAGGAAGTAAAGGCTTGTGGATTGCTGGGGAGTTCTCTGGTCTGTCTATTATTCTGTGATTGATTTAAACAGAAGTCTTCACTGATTTGCCATGAGGCAGGTAGGGAGCCTGCTGCGGTGTCACGGCAGGGAGATGGCAGTCCCATTTTGCTCCTCATCACAAACCATAGGCAGAGAACCACATGTTTCTCTGTCTCCCAAAATTGAGAGGAAAATCAATTAAATGAGAAAATCACATCTGTCAACCACATGGCAGACATGACTCCTCTTCTGTCTTTGTTGTAGACGTCCCATAGGCCTTGCAGACAGGAACACACTTTCCTCAGATTATCCTCTTGACATCAGGTGATTCTCAGTTGTTTCTCCTTTATTTAACCCAGTTTAATAAAGGCTTTATTGTTCTCAGAAAAAAACAGTATTGACTGATGCAACTTTGACATTACTATTGGGAGTATGTGTATTGTATGTGTTTCATTCTGTGTTTCACAAGTTAAGTGTGAGAAAAGTAGGTCTGCTTGGTGTCTTAAATTATCAGCCTAGTTCATTTAGATTCCCAGAGTGGAATGGTGTCACCGTCATTCATTGTGCTCTACCTGTAAAAGCTTTTGAGCAGTTTTGTCTTGCTCTACATCAGCACCTGCTGTTTTTACCAGCATGAAGGATTGTAAACTTCATGGTTAAGTTAATGCTTAAGTTGGATCCTTAATACCTCCCCTTTAAAGTGTATTAACTTGCCATGGGTTTGGGGATCAAGTGAAACTGTGAACTTGATTCTTAGGGAGCAGGGTGACAGCAACAGAGATCAAAGCGCGGGACTAAAAGCCCTACAGATACTGTCATCTTTCACAAATGTTAGTGAACCGTAACGTGAATCTCATTACTTTACACCCGCCTTAACCCTTGCAACTGCCTCCATTCCTCGACATGCCTGAGGTCGGAGTAGTAGCATTTTTTTTTTTTTTTTAACAGATATGCGACGTGGCACATGCTCTAAGGATCTCAGTGCATGTTGCAGGAGATTATAAACAGATATTCAATTGATTTTTTTTTCCTTTCATTAACATTTTTGTTATGATAATTTTGTATCATATGGTAGCTGCTAGCTACAGCTGAGAGCTCCATACAAGCGTCCAGTCCAGACAGCATCTGTAGACAGTTTGTGGCTCAGGATTCGTGGTCAGTGGTTGTAAAGAAAAATGGAGGTCGCTTTCAGTTTCAAACAATGTTAGTGTGGAGCGACATCTCCTCTCTCAGTTGTTCAGCCCCAAGCTCTCACACACTGCTACCCAGAGTCTCATTATAACACTGTGGTAATTAGCAAGCCCCTCCCACTAGCAGCCAGCTAAAGTACTGATGTGTGCAACACAAAGCATACTGAACCGAACAAAGTGATGTAGGCAATTGACTGCAATAGAACTGTCCTCACTGCATCAATTTTACACAATGATTTTCCATGAATGTATGCAAAGTTGTTTTATTTCACACTAGGTAACTTCTGAAACAACTTGGCTCTCAGATTTTTGTCCATGACCCTCCAATTGCCTCAAAGACTTTTAAATGTTCTGTACTTCCTGCATTTATGTCAATACAAATGACTAATAATGTGTTCAGCAGTCTCCTGTCTGTCACCACATATACGCTAAGGTCTTTGAGTAACAACCAAAAGCTTGAGGAGTGTGTCTGAGCAGAATATTCATCTTGTTTATTCAAAACTAAACAGATAGCGTGACCATTGCAAAGTAAGCCCACAGCCCACATGCAGCCCAGTGACAGCTGGGATATTCTCCAGCTCCCTACCACCCTAAACAGAATAAGTGATAACGACAACGGAGGAATGAATGAATGAATGAACTCCTGCTATTGTTTTATAACAATTTTTCATCATGTTTGACTTTGAGTAATGATGTGTGTATGAAGAGATTATTTATAACATCGCATACTCAGATATACATCATTGAACAGTGGGTCAGTGGTAATGATAATTTTCATAAAACTATTAAACATGTTGGGCTCTTGTCCCTGGACATTTTCATTAATTTGTGAGGAAATTTTTACACGGACCTTGGTGGAGGTCTGTGCTCTCTGAGTGCACTTCTAGTTTCATCATGAGTAATGAGCTGGAGTCCCGTCTCTCATATTCATCTCAATGATGGGATTCATCTGCCCTGAGTCTGAAGCCGCCCGTTGCTGCAGCTCTAATTTACATCGTATACTCAAACACAGATATAATAATCGAACAGTCGGTCAGTTTAAATGGGCTGCATTGATTGTGCGGTGTCTGCTTTAGTGGTACAAAATGCTGTACAGTGTTACTTAATTCATAGGCACACACACTGAAGTGGAGGCTGCCATGGAAGTTGCCAACTAGCTTAACAAACCCAATTATGAGTTGAGTATCTTACTCAAGGAGACTTCATCATGGTTTCTACAAAGCTGGGGTGTCAAACCAGTCACCTTGTGATTACTAGATGGCCACTCTACCTCTCAAGCCTTTCCCCCACAGTGGCTGATATGTAAGTTTTCATACAATATTTATTATTTACTGACTACAGTCTCTAGAGACAAACACATTGTGAGTTTTAGTGTATTTGTGCGCCACAAATGTAAATTTCTTATTAAATGGGAGTCGAGAACACCATGATCACTATTGTGAGACTCTCTGAGAGACCTAGAGTTGATATGTTGACAGCAAATCCATAAGACCTTGACTTAGTGTTGTGTGCAACGGTTTCCTCATCTAGTTCGGAACAGAATGAGAACGAAATACAAAATGGTGTATATTTAGATCTGTGTTATTCATCTGAATTTTATTTTAACATATTTTGAGAGGAACGCTTGTTTAAACTCATTTTAGACGTTCATGTTTAAAATAAAATGTGGTATTTATCAATGCATGTTTGGGTTATTTCAATGTACCAGCCTTGAGAGCAAAGGGAAGAGGGAGGAAAAAACACCACTGATACTGGAAGAATTACTAAGATACTGTAAAGGAATTCACATTACAACACAACAACACATAATGGCAGAATGACAGAGTTAGGATATTTCTCACTCATATCACCAGTAAAATATACATATTTACTAAATTTACCATTAAGTCTATTTCTTGAATATATTACATTTTTTCCATTTTTTTTTGGGGGGGGGGTACTAAGTAAAATGTATGAGGGTTGAAGCTAAGCAACAACATTTTAATGTTGCTGTTTATTGTTTTTGTTTTTTTTGGTCAATGTCTAAATCTTGCTGGATGTGCTGATCTGTCACACCCTTATCTTCTCCTTAGGCGTGATGCGAATGTGTAGTGTAGTGGTATCCCTCCAGTAATCTCTCACAGATTGCTGTGTGTATCTGATGAGGAGTCTGGCTTTCCATCATCACCCAGTCTCCAAGATTGCCATATGGTATGCCCTCAGTGTCAATTGTGCTCGATGGGGTTTCGAACAATTAACAAGATGATGGACAAGGTGGATTCGATTTTCTATTTCCTTGTCGTCTTTCTGTGTTTTCAGGGGTGTTCCATTTTAACATAAAATAAACGTTTTAAAGCTTCCTATTGTAAGTCATTTTACTCTCACTATGGAAATGACAAATCCATTGAGCGCCCATACAGTTATGTTTGCATGTGTGATTGTGTGCTTCTTGTTATGGTACTGTATAAGTCTGGAGGATTGTGTGGTTGAATACAAAGGAGGAAGAAAAGATCCCAAAAGATGATTAGAGATGGACTACTGGATTGTAAATATTGGAATTGGGTTCAGATACTAACTTCATTCTCAGATCAGCTGACCTTGTTTACAGACAGGACATTGGAATGATGGTTCTGATCCATGTGTACATCCAGGACCCACTTCACTCGTTTCCCTTGCCGTTTTATGGACCACATCACTGATCTATACCTACAGTTCAATACAGTATGAGGAAGTGCTACAGAATCCATATTCAATGCAATGCACTTGGGTATTTTTTTTCTCTTGGTGTGCTGTTTACTACTACCCAATGATCGGAAGTGAAATAATGGGAATCAGTGCACCGACCACCCAAAGCTATAGATTAGTATGGTAGCTGGAGTTGATCACTGTGGGAAAGATTCACCACGGCTGCCGTGCTGTACGTCTATTACAGCCGTCAGCTCATGTATACAGTAGAGGCATTGTAACGTGTAAAAACATATTCAACTATTAATCACTTCTTGGGAAGCAACTGGAGAGATGGGAAGCCTGAAATGTGACTTTCTGGAGCTTTGGCAATAATAGCAATGGGTGATTTATAACATGTTGATGCCGGCACATTTGATGCATTGTCGACGAGAATACATTACTAATCCGTGTCTCACATTAAATGCCGTACATTACATTGTCTCACATAGACAGGCAGCTCATTTTTCTTACACACAGATTTTCTCAGTTTTTTGTTAATTACCTGCATTTTAAAATTACAGGTACTAGCGATTTACTGGCAAGTCAGTTGTGACAGTTTTCAGGGAGAGCTACATATCCACCATAAACCGGCATCTCTCTCTGTGTATTGATAAAATCCATTAAGTTTCTGAAACTCCATCATGAAGAGGTTGTATATGAAAAGATGTGAATAATTAGCAGCTCTGTGTTGTATGAGTTGTTCTAAAACAAAACTGAACACCATAATCCTTTAGTTCCAATAGAATTTTAGTTAATTACTATAATACAAATATTTATATCACTGGATCAAAAGCCTTCATTATCCAGGTGTACCTTGCAGGCTTCAGTAAAAGCCAGCAATATTTGCAGTAATGGCTCCCTTCCAAACAGGAATGCCAGACCTGCATTATGGCTTTCTTTTTTACACTGCTGAATTCCCCGAGGGAAGCACAGAGATGTCATCATTAGCGGGTAGTAGAATCTGCCAGTGGTGCCTGCAGTGGCTGCTCAGGTCTATAGTGGCCAGCTAGTCTCATGGCCCAAGATGAGTGTCTGCTTTTTTTCCCGTGTCAAACCCCATCTGGTCACGTGACTCTGCACTAGTCCGTTCCCGCTTAATACATTTAGGAAACTAATGAGGAAAGAAGCATAGTGAAGACTGGGAAAAGGGCACATCTTTATCCCCTCAGAGAAAATGAGGGAACTGTGGTCAGTTTTATTAACTTTGCTGACCTTCACACAAACAATTAACATTTACGGAAAACACGCCCCCTCCTATTATCTTCCTCATCTCCATCTTAATGTTCAACCTCACCACCGCTATTTTTCTATTTATATCAGCCCCTGTACATACAGTTGAAGAGAATAGTAGCAAATTAATGCTGCACAATTGGTGAATTGTGCGAGGTGATGTGCATTATGCCCGAGAAGGTCAGTTATCTGGAAGTCCCTGACATGTCGAGTAATTGGCTAAAAGCTTCAACTGTAACGATGAATAGCCAACACTGAACAGTGATTATGTGCCTTCATCTGCTCGTTGCCCACCGGGTTATCAGGAATCCTATCAAAACAAAAATAATGTTTACTTTGACAGCGTCAGGAACCGAAGGAGGCTTTACACATCATGTATGCTCATGGCTCACAAATGCATCACAAGCCTGAGTACTTCTCTTGAGTACTTAGTTCAGGAGTTCCATCTGTATGAATAAACCCAAGGTCAATTCAAGGGTTGAATAATGTTTGCGAACCAGCTAAGATGAACGGGTACATACCAGGCAGCTTCTTACAATGCTGGTTTGCACTCTTTTCTTCTCCTACTGCTCTGCTCCTAAGGTGCCCTGCCATCCATCGATTTGAGAAGATTTTGTACCGATGTGGACTCAAAATGAGATCTACATTAACACCCACTCTGTGTGTATGTTTGTCTGTGTCTGTGCCTTTGTGTGGACTCCATTTGTAGAACCTGATAAAGAACCTACCAGAGCAGAAAGAGCTGAATTCGCTATCAGAACTAAAGGGTGAATATGAAGAGCTGGTGGAGTCGGAGCAGTTTGGGATTGTGGTGAGTATGATGTTACCTACTGGATCGCTCCGACACAACGCACAGCATGCACAGTTGCATTCATACTTTTAAAAAGATAGATCCTGTTAAGAGAAATTCACATCCAAGAGTTACACTTGAATTAGAAAATCAAACAAAGTTTGGGAATCCAGCTTCTAGATGACAGAGGCAATGGGCCCCATGTGTGAATGTCATTGCATTTATTTTCTTATATTTGTTCCTGCAAAAAGAAATGAGGCAAGAAAAATTCACAAGTCCTTCATCACCCACCTGTTGATACATTGCATTTGATCTTGAATGTGCATTGCATTTCATCTTGAACCTGAATATGCCTGCTCGGCACTTTGCGATTATTGTCAGGAAATACCCCAAAAATCTAGTGTGATGGCAATAGATTTAAGCGCAAAGAGCAAAACAACAAACTGTTTGGCAGGTAACGTTAAACTCAAATGAAAGACAAAATTAAAAAACAACAACAAAGGAAATGCCACCAGTTGCAGCCTTTAATTATTCATTGAAGAAACTGCATTGTATTAATAAAATACAAAAAAAAAAAAAAAAAAAAACACTGACACAATATGTCAGCTTTTGATTTTAAATTTCACAAGGGAAACGTTTATATACACATTTTTATTGTGTGGGAAAATAAAACCGCCATCACATTTTTATCTCGCGCACCCCCCAAGTGGCGGCACATGTACCCCCACCGCACTTTGGGAATCCCTGCTGTAAATCATGCGCAGGAGAATTTAATTTCATCATCAAGTGGTTGTGACTATTTCTTTCAGTTAAGTCTTTTTTTTTTCAATTATCCCTCCCATCATTTACCATGTGAAGAGACAACTGTAAAGAAAAGTGTTATTTTTAAACTGAACAGCATCATCATAGAGCTTAACACATTTTCAGAAAACAATGTTCAATTAGACCCAGGGGTGGCAGATGTGCTCCCGTGTATTTCTTTTTTTCCCCTCTTTAGTCATTTAAGTTTTTGCTTCACCCATTCCTTTTAGGAGGTGCAATGATGCAGGGGTGGCAGTTTCCCTTGTGATCTCACCAATGTAGTGATCATACACTTTCTCAGAGAAGAAATAACTCCTCAGTTCAGGGCTATTCAGTTCCCGGGAGAAATAAGACATGTTGAAGCTTTTCTCTGCTAGAGCTGTCACTGGTGTGCTCCCTTTCATTGTGATTCCTCTTCATTGTATACCAATCATTCCAAGCAGGGAAGACGGTTGGTGTGTGTCTATTTATGCTTGTATCTGTGTGTGTGTGTGTGTGTGTGTGTGTATATATATATATATATATATACACACACACTCACACTTAAATGTGTAGAGGTGGGTGCGAAAGTAAAATGTAGGCATTTGTTTGGCACACAATTTATTAATCATACACCTAAATAAATGTGAGCAGCAACAAAAATATTACTGCTGTTGATCTGGAACTGACCAAATCTAATATGCAGCTGTCTGTAGAATTTACCTGTTTGCTGCTTTCCCTCTTATTTTACGGCAAAAATAATTTTTAAAAAGTGTATATTATTAACCCTATTTCAATTCTATGTTTATTCTATTTACTTTATACTTTCTTGCCGTTTTGTTTTGTTTTTTGGTTCCTTCAGGTATTGGTCAAGGCTGTTACTTTATCAATGACAAATCTGTTTTGGGGAAGACTTCTTTATCTCTGTGAAAGTCAGGAGGGAGGCCAAGAACAAGGCAATCCCATTTGCTAAACAGGGTTGTTGATTTTCAGTTAATTAAAACTCGCTGCAGCAGTAATTACACTGAAGATTACATATGAACGCCGATTGCAATGTGGTGTAACTTTTCAGGGTTTTTACAGGGTTCTCTGTTGTTGTTTGTTCTGTGTATGAATCGCTATTATTATAAATAATATGAAGGAATTTTCAAAATTCTCAGGATATTTGGGAACAGAAGAAAGTGTGGTTTGGTCAAGGTTTTTTTTTTTTTTTATAAACACGACCAGTCAAATGTTTGGACACACCCTCTGATTTAATGGTTTTTCTTTCTTCTCATGACTATTTACATTGTAGATTCTCACTGAAGGCATCAAAACTATGAATGAAGACACATGGAATGATGTACTAAACAAAAACAAGTGTGAAATAACTCAAAACATGTTTTATATTTTAGACTCTTCAAAATGGCCACCCTTTACTTTGATTACGGCTTTGCGCACTCTTGACATTCTCTCAGAGCTTCATGAGGGCGTCACCTGAAGTGGTTTTCCAACAGTCTTGAAGGAGTTCCCAGAGATGCTGAGCGCTTGTTGGCCCTTTTGGCTTCACTCTGTGGTCCATCTCAGCCCAAACCATCTGGATTGGGTTCAGGTCAGGTGACTGTGGAGGCCAGGTCACCTGGCACAGCACTCCATTGCTCTCCTTCTTGGTCAAACAGCCCAGAGGTGTGTTTGAGGTCATCGTCCTGTTGAAAAATAAACGATGATCCAACTGAACGCAAACCGGATGGGATGGCGTGTCGCTGCAGGATGCTGTGGAAGCCATGCTGCTTCAGTGTGCCTGTAATTTTGAGTACCGGTAAATCCCCACCAGTGCCACCAGTAAAGCACCCCCACACCATCACACCTCCTCTTCCACACGTCACAGTGGGAACCATGCATGTAGAGACCATCCAGTCACCTTTTCTGCATCGCACAGTGACATGGAGGGTGGAACCAAAGATCTCAAATTTGGACTCATCAGACCAAAGCACAGATTTCCACTGGTCTAATGTCCATTCCTTGTGTTTCTTGGCCCAAACAAATCTCCTCTGCTTGTTGCTTTTCCTCAGTAGTGGTTTCTTAGCAGCTATTTGACCATGAAGGCCTGGTTGGTGAAGTCTCCTCTGAACAGTTGATGTAGAGATGTGTCTGCTACCAGAACTCTGTGTGGCATGAATCTGAGCTCTAATCTGCCTGAAAGCAGCTGGGATCTCTCTCTCTCTCTCTCTCTCTCTCTCTCTCTCTCTCTCTCTATATATATATATATATATGCTTGTTTTGTTTATCTGTTATCTGAAAGAGATAGTATATGAAAAAAGTATATGAGATGAACCTGTTCAGTCTGAGCATTTAAAATATACTTAACCTCAGTGTCTATTTTAGTGTTCTTACTTAATTTTGTTTATGAAACACCAATGACATGTAATGTGAATTTGCTCTTTCCTATCTTTTTTCTGTATGAATTTGGTCATTCTTATTTTTTCCTCCAGATGAGTTCAGTGAAGCTGCTGCGGCCGCGTCTCAACGGCATTCTGTTCAAGCTGACATTTGAGGAGCAGGTGAATAACATCCGGCCAGACATTATGAATGTGACATTTGCCTGCGAGGAGGTGAAGAAGAGTGAAGGTTTTTGCAAGCTACTGGAAATGGTGTTGCTGGTGGGCAATTACATGAATGCTGGTTCAAGGAACGCCCAGACATTTGGTTTCAACGTCGGCTTCCTCTGCAAGGTAACTCACCACAACACCGTTGAACACATGAGCAACACAAAACCAGTTGACATGAATATGTCCCGAATTCATTTTCCTGAGCAACACACTGTTTTTATTGCTTGTACTGTGGGGGCAGCAAGGGTCCTAATATGCTCCACAGGTTTACAGCCAGAACTGGACTGTGGACCCTGTAGCTATTTCGCATGCTAAAATTTTTATGATCAACAATATTTTGTTTTAACATACAAAAGTCGCTACGTATTTATATAACTGATAACATTTGTATTTATGGTTCACACATTTATTGGCAACTTCTCAGTTGTAGCTGTAAATTGTTTAGCCAATAAAAAATTTAGATGCAAGCAACATTTACCTGGCCATAATTTTTATGTACGTGAAGGAAATCATTCCCAGTCACACCTGTTCTGCCATCATCAATCCTGCTTCTCTTAGATCATTAAAATTGTTTTCCACAGACATAGTGACTAACTTGTTTAGTTCAGTTTTTCCTCTTCTGCTGCCTGGAAAACAGTAGTTAAACAGATGTAAACGTATGCTGTTAAGATTAATTTATTTATGACTCAACATGCATGCCTCAGATTAGTTTATAGACAACAGGACATGTAACTGTCAACTAATCAACAATCAAATGAGAAGTGCTTTGAATTAAACAGCAGAGCAGGAGCATGATATGGAGATGTGGAGCACAGTAGATGCCGAAGTGTAGACGATAGGGCTGGAAACTGTGCAGCTCAGACATTTCCAGCTGCAGTGAAGCTATGTGTTAAAGCTTTAGATTTAACAAGGTACCCAATAACCAACCCAACATAAAGCCAACATCTCCAGTAAGGAGCAGGACATTCAACCTGGCTGATAGAAATCAAAATTATATGCTAGCGTCTTTGTCTGACAGAATCAATATAAATATAGGTTAATAGCAGCAACTGCGCTGATAAATCAGCGATATTGGCATTTCAAACTAGGGATCATCGAGAAAATTAGATAAAGTTGTCATCTCTGATTCCATGAAACTCCCCTGCAGCCACAGTCGTTTACTGCCAAGTGCTCAGCCTGTTTAACCTCCGTCCAGCCCTGCCTGCTGTCTCCTATCACTAACTTACGCATACTGTGTTTAAATAAAGCCAAATTCACTATAGTTGGTCTCTTTTTATGCCATTTTTAGTTCATGTTGTCAAACGATGATATGACTGTTAGCAAACACCGCCAGTTTGCTGAGATCCATTTCCAAAAATGTTTCACTGCTAAATCAGAATTATTTTATAACTGTGACGTGGTATGAAAATCTTTCATAACACCGGGTTCATGGGGGCAGCCCTGTATTCAGATGTTTTGACATTTATAATGACCAATTACTGAAAGGAGCATTTTTTTTTTAAAGCTCCATTTATCCTGGTAGCAGTAAAACACCAAGCCAGCAGTGTATGATTTTCACACCCTGGAGTCTTGTTTGGAAAAGCTCTGTTTTCAGGTGAGAGAAACTGTTTTAGTCTGGGCAAGGAGCTGAAATGGGGAGAAAAAGATGCATTTACAAATTCGCCAAGCATAGTGTACATGTCCTCTGAATCAGTGTGGAGTTCCAGTATAGAGCCTGGTAATCCCTCAGGGGGCTGATTGGACCATTATTGATGGGCAAGAAAAAAAAAAAAAAGGTCTGCTTTCTCACTTTAGTCAATCAAGTAAATGGCCCCCTGGGTGGTAGTTCTAGGGTACCTAATGAGCTCATCAGGGAGGAGCAGGTTGATGATGGCAATGAGCAGCATGGGAAGGGCAAAAGCTGACCCACCCTTTGCCTTCCACCTTCAACCCCCACGTTTGGTCTTCATCCTGCCAAGGACACTATTTCCCTGGCATGGCCACATGTACTCAATGAGCAGAATGCTGCTCTGGTTTAGAGGGACAGTGGCAAAATGTGTTTCCATCCATCCATTTTCTTCCCCTTATCCTGTTAAGGGTCGCGGGGGGGCTGGAGCCTATCCCAGTGGCTTTCAGGCGTGAGGCGGGGTTCCCCCTGGACAGGTCACCAGTCCACCACAGGGCCAACACATACAGACAGACAACCATTCACACTCACAGTCACACCTACGGTCAATTTAGAGTATCCTATTAGTTTAGTTGCATGTTTTTGGACTGTGGGAGGAAGTTGGAGTACCTGGAGAGAGCCCACGCAGATACAGGGAGAACATGAAGACTCTGCACAGAAAGATCCTGTGCCCGAGCTGAGACTCGAACCTGGAACCTTCTTGCTGTGAGGCGACAGCGCTGACCACTGCACCGCCTCTAAGATGTGTTTCATTTTCTCTAAATGATGCAAATTACAAGTCTAATACAAGATATTCCAATTACAGAGAGATAATCCAATGCCAAAAGTCGTATCACTTCCCAAGTGACTGTGATTATAACATACATACCATAAAATGATGATGCGTTGCAATTTTACAGTTGAAAAAGACAGTTAAAAGTCAACTTGTACATGGCCCCTGTCAAATAAGCTAATAAACTAAACTAAACTTTGATATGTTACTAAAATACAAGGAAAAAAGAAAAAGTTCCAAAGCCATCTCTCATGCGTCGAGAGAATAATGATGGCTCCCTTTCACAAAAAAAGACACACTTAATGGTGTAATTCAATTTTCTCTATACTACATTCAATACAATGCATTGTATGAGTCTAGACAAATATGGATGTAAAGTGCAACCAGACTAGTTGGCAGAGGCATACAACCCTGAGGCAATAATTCCAGTTTCACAGCGTACTTGTACCACAGGACAACACTTGAAACCATAATTAAGCAGCTGCATTCATGCAACATATTGTGTAAAGGGATAAAAAAAAACAAAAAAACATCTTGAGTTTTAAAAGCATCCCTGTCATACTGAGGCAAAAATAAACAACACTATGTGACAGTTTGCACGCTCTGATTAATGATTAAATACATGGAATTGACGTATGATTAATTTAAGTTTAGCACAACATATTATCCCATCAGCACTTGATGTGGTAATAGGGAATTTTCTTCCCACTAACTTTTTTTGTTCTTCTTCAAATATAGACTTTTTTAAATTATTGCTTTATTTACATGCAAGTGCTACTTGTTCTCCTTCTCATGCACTTAAATTGAGATGTGAATATATTTACCCCTCTTTCACTCCATCTGCAGATGACAAATCAAGCAATCAAGGGAATGTAAAGTTTTTTGTTTGAGGGTTCTTAATTAATGTTACCGCCGTTTCTGATCTGTTAATTATTTTGATATATATTCTCTTCATAAGTATTTAAATTGCCGTGCTTGTAATTTTCCTTATACCATTCAAAAGCAGCTTCTGGAAAGATGTCAGCTATAAAAAGGCAATTTTCAAAGGTAAAGTGGTGAAGTACACTTCAGTTTAGCTCAAACTCTTCATGAGCAACATTCCAAACCTGAGCAGCTTCCACAGTAAAAGACTTAGGGCTTTTAGCATAAACTTCGAAACAGCCAGAACATGGAATGGACTCGGATTAACGATGGCTCTGGACTTTTAACATAGGCCATCTCACTCACAACCTATGTGAAGATAATCCCCAGCCACGGGCGATGTTCTCATGATACTTTGAACCTGCGTGACTGAAAGTGCTGATGTAAAATGGTGTGAAAATTACATCAGCACCTGAGACTTTATGTAGGATTCTCCAAGCCCTTTCAGAGCCTAAAAGCATCATGTGTTGGCACTACCAACATCTCTTTTTTTATGTCAGTGCTTATTATTCTAGCGTATTTGGCAATATCTGATGAATACTCATTCAAGATAGAAACATCTGTGTGGAATTATGTACCAGGAGCTACTGTATAAGTAACAATTGGCAAATATTGTGTCTGACATTTGCTCAGTAACAGGATTTGGATGTGGACGCTCGACTCTGTATTTACCCTCAATGTTAACTAACTTTATTAAGTCTCTCAGTCAAGATACCTATTTGTATTGCTCATGTATTTATGATGTCAATATGTGTGCCACAAATAGCAGTCTGTCAGGAATCATCTACAGGATATTCTACGATTTAACCTGTGACAAAAATATACATGAAAATTTATTATATAAAAATAAATACATTAAAAAAATAAAATAAAATCTTGGAACTCTACTTTTCTCCGGCAAAGTATATTAGTGAATTAGCATCAGGAGGCCTCAAGTCCTGCAAAGCGAAATGCAAAATGGGAGGTGTTATGGCTACTCTTGCGTTCAAAAAAGTCAAAAAACATCAGAGTAGTTTGTGAGGAGGAGGTCTACGAATCACTAAGCGCTCATGGAGATGCTTCGGTTTGATCAAATAAAAGGTTTTGAATCTATTTTAAATGAACAGAACTGAATTGAAACAATCAAACAATGAGCAAATAAAAGACGTTTTTTTAGCGGTAGATGAACTATTTCACCCCTCACTCCATCAGCACAAAAGACAGACTGACCGCAAACCAGCTGTCCTCACTCCCTAATCACAGGAGCAGGACGGCCTGATCAGGAGGAGGGACGTGAGCAGCAAAAAGATATGTTTTAGTTCATATACAACAGTTAGCATTATCCTTTGCATTCCCAAATAATTCAAATGATCATTTAATTAATACAAATAATCAACAGGCTCAAACATTCTGGCCCCTAGTTGTTGGCTTCACCAAAACAATTACATAAATAAGATTCAAAAGGAGCCAAAACAGAATGATTATACAATGGAAATTAGTTATGCTTCAAATTCAAATTCCATTAAGTTTGAGGGTGACCATCTGTCTTATCAAAGTTCATAATCGTATCAGAATATCTGAATATCGGAAACAGCCCATAGTGAAGGCTGAAGATCACGGCCTCCCCTTCATTCATCCTGCTGCCTCCATGAGGAGACAGAGCTTATTTATTGGTCATTGAATCACACTTATTTTAGTTTAACCAAAATACTACACACAAACCCTTGGCGTCTGGAAATGTCTTTACAACACGGCCCATAATCCATGAGCAACAAGTTACTTTGTGTAGTCCCACAAAATAACCTAAAATAAATAAATGACTTGATAAGTCCTTTTTTTTATTTATTTTTTTTTTGCTCATTGTCAGTATGGAATACTCCAACTAGAGTTTATAATTGTATCGAAAAAATAAAAACAACTAGAAAGTCATGAGCATTAATTATGTAGTACTGATGATTTAATTAGAATTGAAAAATCCAGCATTGACCAGTGAATGCAGAAAGGTCTCTCCATGTTCTGTAAACTTGGCCAAGGTTTACCTGCTTTGTCAGTTATATTTATTTTTATTTCATAATGATATTTTAAAGTTACTTTAAAGACAGCGGGTCTGTGCACACCTACTGAAGTCAATCTCAGTGCAGACACTGGAACAGAAAGTAAACCACCTACAGTTGACAATCCAGAGATAATATTACACCGCTTTAAGAATAATTATTCAAGGAGGTGAACTCTACATTAATATCAACAAATCCTACATATTCTCCCCACTGCCACTCAACCCTCTCTGTATGTCATATTATTAGTTGGAAGAATTTTCTGGGTGATGAGGACAGCATGGGGTACGACAATAAACAAATTAAATCTCAAAATCAGTGAAATTAAATTGTGATTACACAACATGAGCAAACAATTGATCTTCATTTAATGGAGGGGTGTGTGTGTGTGTGTGTGTGTGTGTGTGTGTGTGTGTGTGTGTGTGTGTGTTCCACTGTTGACCTGTAATTCACTATTGCTCTGTTTTTGTGTGCGTTCGTGCGTGCGTGCGTGTGTGTGTGTGTGTTTGTGTGTGTACCTCATTTTGCGCGTGTGTGGGCATGTCCAACTGCAGGCAGTGTGGATATTTTCAGTATGGGCACAAAGAGATGTGTTGTGCTAATTAGCTTTCCCAGCATGCCATTTGAACAGCATGGCAATCACGGTGGGGAATGAATATGGAACAAGTTTCCTATGTACTGATGTGGAGATGCTGGCAATTGTGCACCGAGGCACACCCCTAGTTTATTTTCATTCAACATTTACTGGCATAATATTGAATGCAATTTCATTTTGTGGGTGCAGTGTGATTTTTAGATGCATGTGTGTATGTGTATATATAAGTATATATAAGTTGCTCTTTGATTGGGTTGCTCTATGTAGTTATAGTGTTTGCATCTTCACCAAACTGGTTAATCGGTGGATTTATTTTATTTATTTATTTTTTTTTTTGGAGACACGCTGTGAAATACTTTCTGCTATGGTGCAGAGAACTGAAATTGTGTACTCAAGCTGAACCACTGGGACTCTTACAATAGAGGGAAACTCAATCGCAGCTTAAACTGCTTTATATTTTTAAATAAAGAAAAGACAGTTTGGGCTTAGTAAGAAAAAGCAAATATTTGTCAATACAGGACCATGCAATAAAAAAACTATCACTGCTGCTCTTTTTTAACCACACGCAACACCACTTAATACTTTTTTAACCTAATTTCACTGTAGCTCTTTATTTGCTCTATTCATTATTTTGTCAACCTTTAGCTGATGTAGCAATGTAAGTTTTCCCACTGTGGGACAAATGAAGGTTGTTATCATAATAATAATAATAATAATTATTATTATTATTATTATTGTTATTATCAAAGCCTGATGAATATTTGAAACTCCTTTGAAACTTCAACCTTCAGTTAGTCAGGCTTGCAAAGACATTGCAAGAGTTTTACAAAAGATATCAGGAGAAACGTTTTACAGATATCACCAGGCTTTGTGTACCATCTGTAAGACTTAACAGTGGGTTAAAAGAACATAGTGTGCATAATTTGTTCATCAGAAAATTTCAAGACTGAGGCCCAAAGTAATTAAACCTATGTGCAGCATGTACATGATGAGAAACACTGGGATTAATCTCTGTTTTGTGTTTTGTTTTGTTTTTTTTTCTTTTTTCCCACCCTTTCACTCTAGCTCCGAGACACTAAGTCCATCAGTCAGAGCACAACTCTCCTTCATTTTCTGGCTGAGAAGTGTGAAGAGAGTTACCCAGAAATTTTGAGGTTTCCAGATGAACTGGAACACGTGGAGAATGCAAGTAAAGGTATGTGTGTTTTATTTTCTATTTTCTACATGACCACCACACGTGACTGTTTCCATTCTGAGCATTTTTCGAGGTCCAACTACAGACAAGGAAAAGGTCTTGTGACGTAGGACACGACTATTATAAGATCCATATTACATAAATACAGCACATTGCATTATGAGCCTTAATTATATTCAGTTCCTTCTTTTGCACAATGTCAGTCTCTGCTTGCCTATTTTATCCCTTGATGACAGCTAGAATTCTCTAGTTGTGACAAGAATATTGTTTGTCTGACCACACTGTCATTCAGCCTGTCAATTATTGGCTTCCATTCTAATTCTGTTTTCAAGCCTTTGGTGGAATCCTCGCAGGCTTATTTACTTTAAGACTCGTAATTGGTTATTCAATCTAATTCAGCTAATTAGGAACTTGACAGAGACTGCATGCAATGCCTAAGTGGATGTTATAGTGCTCATGTATTCAATATATTTAGATGTCCATAATGCACAAATTTTGAATTTTATCAACTTTGTCATTTCATAGAAAGGAATTGTTGAAGGAGATGGCAGTTAATTGACTGGGACCAGTAAATAAATGAGTCTTGCAAAAACCCTCAAGAAAGATTTAGGGACCAGAGAAGCAGCTGTTTCAGCTCTTTAAACCAAGCTTTTATTTCTTTTGTTTTCTTTTTTCTGGAAATATAGTCACTGTAAAAAAAAATCTTCTCAATAAAGTAGAGCAACAGTAAAGTTGGAGCTAGCTCAGGTGAGGATTTCTGAGATTCGTGGAAGTAAGGAATGATTTTTGCCACTATGTACTAGGTTTTACTGCACCCAAAGCAATGTCATGTTGGGAGAAAAAAGAAAATACGATATCTTTGTTACGTTATCCCAAATCTACAAAGAATTAATAGGGCCAGGGAAGAGGAAAACAAAAGGAGAAGAGGTTGTATGTCATAATACACTCTTGGGTAGGGCTGTAGTGATACACTCATGTCGCGATATGAAAAAATACATGATATTTGCCTCATGATACGATATATATCACGATTCAATACACTTACATCCTTTTCTCAAAGATTTTAAAGGGACGAAGTGATTTTGGTGACATCTTGTGAGTGTTCCATTGACTTGGATTGAATTAATTGGACTGAAAGCATCAATTACACAATATATGGCTCTGACTGGCAGCTTGCAAATGCTGGACGAATGAATCAAAGATGTGGTGAGAAAATTGGTTTTATTTATTGAAACTAAGTGCAAAGTGTAGCTTCCAAGCTTTTGAAAAGTAAAGTGAACAATGGAGAGTTGAAGTGCAGCAAATGGACTTTTTTTTAGCTTGATACTGAACATATGAGGGAGCTGCTAGCCAGTCTAGCCACCAGGTTAACTAAAAATAAACCATGGTAGCTAGTAATTCAATTCTTGGGTGACTATAGCATAGCGGGGCTCCATCGCATTCACCATGCACCTAAAGCCGGTGTTTTCCACCGCCAAACAAGGTCTCAAATCCTGACAAATAAAGTAAGCAAGCTAACATTGGTGAGCTGAGGAAACGGCCCGCTACACAGAGCTACTGAGGTGGAGAACGTAGGGAAGAGTAAGTGGCCCACATTCAATGGACAGGCAGATGAAGAATAATAAACACACGTATATTAGCGGTTATTTAAATTATTATTATAAATTATTGTCTATGAATATACATATATTAGGGGTTATTTAGATTACTATTATAAATTATTGTCTATGAATGTACATATATTAGGGATTATTTAAATTATTATTATAAATTATTATCTATGAATAGATGTATATTTGCGGTTATTTAAACATCTAAGATTAGACATCTATAAATAGACGTATATATGTTAACATATGTAAATATGCCCTCAATTGTATTCGTGAAATGTTTTCTTTTTGTATTGTTACAGAAGCAAAGCTATGTTGAAGCAGGTATTAACTGATGGACAATGATAACAGCCAATAAGATGCGCTGTAGGTGACACATGACGTGTGTGTATAAATTAATGGGTGTGTCCAATAAAGTCTCACTGAGAGAGTGAGTTGTTCCAATCAAGGCACACTGATGCCCCACTTGGTGTTATACCTCCGTTATTATTCCCAGTACAGGTGCAATAGGTCGCCCTCAATACGGAAATGTCAAGTTCTCGCTTGAAATACTGTCTTCATTCTCAAAATGACAAAAGAATCCTCTGAATTAATTTAAACTTTATTTTTCAATATATTGACTCCCTTTTTCCTCATCCCCAGCCCCAGTTTGCCATTGTACTAATCAAACTAATAAATATGTTTAATTTACTTATATAACCAAAAATTCTTTGGATCCATGTTTTCATCAGACTTCATCAAGTAAACAATTCACCAACATATAGTAACAACCAGATCCGAAGCAAATACATTTTCTTTTTTCTGCTCACCCCGTAAAATACCAAGAAGAGCCCTTATTGTCCTTGGTGAAGGAACAGAGCGAAATCTCCATCCCGATGCTCTCTAGAACACCTCACATGAAGCAACCTGTGGAAGACATATCACCCAGGAGATTCCTGATTGCCGATTGTCAGTAGCTGTTGGGGGGGGGGGGGGGGGGGGGCAAGGCTTAATTCAAAGGATGTTGAGTGAGTGGCGTGGGAGATGTAGATGTAATCACACAGCTATCTACAATGTTTGGACTTTGGACAATTAATCATCCATTAGTGCAATCAGGACAGGATAGTTCCTCAAAGACAATCAGGTTTGTTGGTGACATCGGACTTTCCCTCCCTCAGTGTATACTTCCTCGTTCAGCCTTAATCAAAGCTACCCTCAGCATTAATGTCAAATCGATTGAAATCCACAAGATTTCAGTGTCCTGAAGATTTTGAAGGGAACATTGAGGACAAGTGGCTGGAATGAGATATAGATTTTAAAAATATATATATATATATATATATATATATATATATATATATATTAAGTAGTTATTAAATAATGATTAAATTGAACTTGTTCTTCCTTGGAGGAGGTATAAAACAGACTCCAGGAATGTATTCATTTTATTTTAAAGGTGTTCTATGTTCAGATGAATAAACATCTCACAAGATGGAGTTTGATACTTGGAGATTTTGGTATTCATTTTTGTCCTTTTTGGTCAGTGAAAGTTAAGAACATGTCATTTTTCTTCATTTTTTTTTCCTCCTTAAGAATTAAAAGAAGAAAACCTGTGAAGTTGTAACAACCTCAAGATTAGACAAGGACAAGATGTATTTTATTCACCAAACATTATACAGTAGCACTCTTGTCAAGAGTCATTGAAGAAACTCTTAGGTATTCCAAAACTCTAGAAATTTTTAAAAGGATAGAACTTGAGAAACTGCATCTTGTCACTAAAATAACCATTTTCTTGCTCACCTCAGAATAGCAAAATATGACATGGCTCTTTTGCTAGTATTCAAAAATCAAAATGAGATTTTTTCAAAACATGAAATAAGTTGGATGAAACTAATTGGTTTATGATTGGATATAAACATGTATCCCCGTTTAAGATTGACTTTTCATATATGATACTGTTGGTCAGTCTAGGATACAATTCCTAGTAATAAATTTCAACCCAAACTACATATTATACAGCGAGCTCTGTTTTTTAGTTTTATAGCATCTGCTGCTGCCACCACATCATCTTGAATCTCTACTTGCACATCACTTACAAGGCCAAAGCACTTGAAGGGATCTGGCTGTAGCTCAAAGCGGCCAGGGTTTCACTGATGAAAACATTTTCCTCCCAAAGTGACTGGTGACACCCAGCAGCACATCACACCCACCACCATGAGTATTTGAGTGATTTTATATTCAAGTTCTACTGTATGTATGTTTTACACTCCTGATTATTGATATTTATTATAATGTTCCATTTTCTTAAATAATCAATGAATGCGGCTGCACGGTGGTGCAGTGGTTAGCACTGTGGCCTCACAGCAAGAAGGTTCCGGGTTCGAGTCCCGGCTCGGGCACGGGATCTTTCTGTGTGGAGTTTGCATGTTCTCCCCGTGTCTGCGTGGGTTCTCTCCGGTACTCCGGCTTCCTCCCACAGTCCAAAAACATGCAATTGGGGACTAGGCTGATTGATACTCTAAATTGACCGTAGGTGTGACTGTGAGTGTGAATGGTTGTTCGTCTCTCTATGTTGGCCCTGCGATGGACTGGCGACCTGTCCAGGGTGAACCCCGCCTCTCGCCCGTTGACGCTGGGATAGGCTCCAGCCCCCCCGCGACCCTTAATGTGTAGGAATAAGCGGAAGATGACGATGGATGGAATCAATGAATGCGCTAAGCTAACCCAGCCTATGAACCCAGTGCTATTTTTGGAATTGGCACTTCCTCTCCTCATGTCCATATTAGTTAAGTGCAGTATATGAGCTGAACATATTTTTTCTGTTATTTTGCTCTTTCAGACATTCAGTTTTCACTAAACCAGTCATACAATTTGATAAATTTGCTATTTTGTTTGCACTGTCTTCCTGAAGTGCAGTGCTAATGTCACCCTATTTCAGATAAGTTTCAATTCAATTTCATACGTATTTGTCTTTTTTTTCTGTCTTAAAAAAATTTCTTAATGCCAGCATTTCCTTCCATATTTTAGGAAAGGTATTTGTTAACAAGGCTGGTAACTAGTAATGAATGACATCATTGTACAGCTGCATAACAAATCAAAATACCATCGAAATTTTAATAAGGCTGAGTTTTGTATATGTAGAATGTAAAATGTGCATCAACATTGACTTATAAATGAAGCATTAGCATTATTCATCTATCTAGTTATCTAGCTATCTTGTTTGTTTTACGTGAAAATGAAGTAAAAAAAACAACACATATTCCCACTCAATGGGTCACCTCACAATATCTCTCAAAGTAACTTCATCATTTTTTGGGGGGATATTTTGCAGCCTTGTAGTACAGCACACTTTTAATAAAGGAAAAAAAATGCAAACTATGACAACTGAAAATTACTTTATATCAGTAGACAAATTAAAGTGGTTTTAAATTTGCTCAAAGCTGCTGCACAGTGTGGAACAAATCATCAGTTGAATGGTTGTGTCCTGCTTGTAAATCCTATATTCCGTCACCTTCTTAAAATAATTGCCTAAGTCATTTTTTGACATCCTTTTTGGCCTAAAAACTAAAAACATGACAAAAATGACTTACAGTATGTGATTATTTGATGAAAGTGATGATATGAAGAGTGTAAAAATGTCATTCAACAGGTACATGGTTTGTACAAGTGTGTTTTATATACGTGTGTGTGTGTGTGTGTGTGTGTATATATATATATATATATAGAGAGAGAGAGAGATGTGTATATATATATAGTGTGTGTGTGTGTGTGTGTGTGTGTGTGTGTGTGTGAATATGCATTACTTGATGAATTTGTTATTGAGACGATAATCATTTGAAACATAGTCATCAGATCCACTATTTTCATGCCCCCGGTTTCTTCTTAATGGCAGTGGCAAAGCCTTTAGAGAAGTGTCAGTGGCCAATTTGCCTTGTTAAACCCGCCTCCAGAGATGAATACGTGGGGCCTGACAATGGGAACCAAGTCTGTGTGGTGATTCCACTCAATCAGTGGTGCACTGACAATCTGTCTTGACAATGCGGGAAAAGAGGAAATATGACACAAATGTTCTCATAAATCTATTTAGTATAAGGCATAGCCAAGGGCAAAGTACTTTGGAGCCTGGGAGAGAGAAAATGTGGGGGTGGGTGGTGGTGTAGGGTGGGGTGGAGGGGGGCTTTGAGGGTATTAATACCACTGTGAATATTTCTATTATCCACATTCATTTCGAGGCGCTGCAGCATAATAAAGCAGTGCCCATTTTCCATTTAAACCCCTCACAGTACTTGGCTCAGTATTACGTAGACAAAATGCCTCTCTGGATGGGGTGGAACTCAGAGGAGACCATTTGTCTTTCTGTTTCAATTGAGTTGCGAGGAATCATGGGGTTGAGAAGATTTTCCCTCATGCCAATCCAGGAACGTTATCTAACAAAAAGCAGCTGCATGAGTGCTTGAAGAAGGCTGAACGTAAGACAAGACAAACACTCAGTACTGTAATGGAGGCATCAGTGTATATTTCTGCTAATGTATTTTCCATTGAAACAGCATGAAAACAGAAGAAAAAAAAATAGTTTGCACACCAAAAACTCAACCCATGAATACAGTAGAGGTGAGGTGTTTTGTTTTGTTTTTTCTTTAAATTTCCTCAAACATGTCCAGGCTTTAATTGGGCCCGAATCTTCTGATATTTCACTCCCAAATGGCACCACATATTCAACCCAGGTGTCATCATGTTACAAAACTATGTTGAAAGCACATAGACAGACAAGAAGACAACAGCTTATGCTGCCACAGCTGACTTAGTTGACACTTTTTCTTCAATAACCTTTGAATTTGAGTTTACCACCTGAAAGGGACAACATTTACCACTGGTTAAATGATCGTCCTCCATCGTCATCTTCCGCTTAGTCCTTACTAGTAAGGGTCATGGGGGGGGGGGGGGGGGGGGGCTGGAGCCTATCCCAGCATCTACGGGCGAGAGGCGGGGTTCACCCTGGACAGGTCGCCAGTCCATCACAGGGCCAACATACAGAGACGAACAACCATTCACAGTCACACCTACGGTCAATTTAGAGTATCAATCAGCCTCGTCCCCTCTTGATGTCTTTGGACTGAGGGAGGAAGCTGGAGTACCAGAGAGAACCCACGCAGGCACGGGGAGAACATGTAAACTCCACACAGAAAGATCCCGCGCCCAAGCCGGGACTCGAACCCAGAACCTTCTTGCTGTGAGGCCACAGTGCTGACCACTGCACCACCGTGCAGCCCAGGTTAAATGATTTAGTGTGTAAAAGAAAAAGTGATGCATAAGAAAGTCTGATTGCTACCAGCTTAAGAGCTGCAAACGGACGTGTTTCTTTTAGTAATCCGATTCTTCCTCAGTTCATTCTGGGAAATTCTAGTCCAAATAAATGGTCAAATATCTATGTGAATCCACTGATTATTTGAATATGAATTATTCCCTTTCAAAAATATGATCAATCCATCCTATTATTTGAATAAGATTTATTACAAATTGTATTTTTATTTGGTTTTGCCTTGATTCAGTAGGCTTCAATCTTTCAGAGTTTTCACTGTGTCCGCTGCACACATGGCTACAGTCTCCACGATGTTCATGAGGTCATAAAGTTTTCAATGCTGTTACTGACTGTGCTGTGTTTGAGCTCCCTGCTTGTGTTACAGCTACACCTTGCCATCATTCGGTTGCTCTTCCAGTACCTAAGCACCACGCAAACTATCCTCGGAAGCTTTTCGTGTTTGAGAACTCATTATTTATACATCAAAGGAATTTGGCAAAGGGTACTAAGTTCTATTATTGAAAGCACGGTCTTCAGTAATACAGGAAAAAAAGACTCTACGGAGTGTGGAGACAGTTTTCAAGCTGATTTGACTGGACATTTTTTGCTCTGCTTCACGTACAAAACTACATACTACATACAAAACCAACATAAGCCAGTAGGAATATTATATTTACAGGCTTTAACAATCATCTTCAAACGGCTTTTATTTCTCTTTTTTAAATGCAAAAATAAAGAAAACGCTTGAAGCCTGATATGTTGTGGAATGTGTTGCCGGTTTATATTCTAAGGGTTTTATATGCCTGTATCAGGTACACTTGACCATTGGTCATCTTCGCATTGTCACCATGGCTGGAAATAGAAACAATTCCCTGGTTGTTGACGGTAGACTCATCCCTGGACCCTGGAAGTGATAGAGAGGGATCAGTGAGGCCAGCAGTGTAAATGGACAGTCTGTCATGAAGAATATTAGGAACGGGAAACAGACCTGTCTGGCTTCACCAGCTCACGATGAGTGATGAGCTCTAGAGAGTTTTCTTTTCTTCCTCATACTTTTTTTTTTTCCTTTCTCACTTCATGGTGGATGAGTAGTTCATGGTCAGACCAAAACAACAATTCCATTTCAGTTTTTTTTTTTTACATCCATTGCTCTTCCCTTCTTTCTCCCACTTACACTTTGGCGAGCCAGTACGAATGTAGACAGAGATAGACACATGCAGGGAGGCCAGCGGCCCTGCTTAGCATCAGGCTCTAGTCTGTGACAGCAGATTTCAATGAGAGTTGACAATGGGAACAGGAATGAGAATAATGCTGTTTGCCAGCCTAGAAATTCAGGTTGTCACAGTAGACCATTTCCAATGCTGGGAGTGTTCCATCAGCCTCGGTGAGCACAGACACTCCACTTCCTTCACTCTTTTCCTCCACTCATGACTAACTCATGACATCACCAGGGATCAGTAATAACCATCGACTGTATCAAATGAGTGTGTGAAGCTATGGTGACGTTATCCATCCCTTGTTATACACCCATTGTAAACCCCTTAGCTTTGCATCTTCACCCAATTGGAGGTGACCATTGTTAGAAGAAGGGGGAGGAGGAGGAGGAGGAGGAGAAGGAATGGAGAAACAGCTACTCTTTTTCCATGGTAGCAACCACTGATGTTGATCCACTGGTCTGTAAACATCCATCCATCCATCCATTTTCTACCACTTATCCTGTTAAGGGTCGCATGGGGACTGAAGCCTATCCCAGCAGCCTTCAGGCGAGAGGTGGGGTTCACCCTGGACGGGTCACCAGTCCATCACAGGGCCAACACATAGAGACAGACAACCATTCACACTCACAGCCACACCTACGGTCAATTTAGAGTATCAGTCAGCCTCGTCCCCTCTTGATGTCTTTGGACTCTGGGACGAAGCCGGAGTACCAGAGAGAACCCACACAGGAACAGGGAGAACATGCAGACTCCACACTGACAGATCCTGTGCCCGAGTCAAGGCTCGAACCCCAAACCTTCTTGGTTCGAACCCTTGAGTCTGTAAACAGTACAAAATACTACTTTTTAACATAAAGTTTAAGTTTTTTACAAGTGGACTGCAATTGTCTGGTCAGATCTTATTGTTAGCAAACGCTCCACACCACATCCCGATTTTAGTGCTAGTTACGATTTATAGTTTCACAAAATATACATGTCAGCATTTTATTTTAAATCTTGCCCATATTACACTTCTAAAAGGCTACTGCATCTTTTAGAATGAAAATAAATTTTGTTGTAACATATCTACAAATTGTCTCACACCCGTTTTACAGTAAGTGTGAGTAGTGGCTCAAAATCATAAACAAACGCACACAGACACAGACACACACACACACATAATCAGCTTGGATGCACCACCATGACGTACAATCAGACAGGCACCCTTGAAAATTATAAAAATGCTTATGAGCTTATCTACCCACTCCACCTTAAGCTGCACTGTTTTGATCTTTAATGAATCAGGGAAATTGTTAAATTTGCTACTTCCAGCAACTTTAGAAGTTTCACAATGGCGATAGCACTTGAGAGGTAATAGCAACAGTATGTTGAAGATCAACTTTTACTGTTCCTCTACATAATGTCGTATAACACGTGAGGCTGAAACTATTCCTATTCAGTATGAGTCATAGAGATACTGCAGTAGTTCCATTGAGATTGTGATTTTATTTTTTTTTTACGACTTAAATGTTTATTTGTGTTTAATTTACCTTTATATTCAGCTAAAGTAGTATCTCAGTCCAGTACTGTTCATAGTCACCATTTGTATTATACCTATGGAAAACAACATGGAAAAAGGAATGTCCAGAATTAGCTTGAGGTTCTCATGGCGGGGCTTTGTGCAGGTGTAACCTTTGCTGTGTAGGGAAGCCTTGTCCTCCAACTCCTCAAACCTGTGACCACACAAAACCCCTGTATGCTTGAGGCCTCTGCTGTGCGCTGCGCTGTTGCAAGTGTGCAATGATCACTGGAGTTCCTGGACGTTTGCAAAACTACGCCTGGAAAAAATGTGAATGTTTCATGATAGGAGGACAAATTGGTCATAGCGCAGTGCTCTGTGAACCTCAGTGATTAGGTTTACACACCATCGCAATACTTGTCAATTACATTTGCTTGTATTATTACACATCTTAACCTATTGTTCATTGATAAAAGCATGTAACAGGACGTGTGGGTAGGCACAATGCTTTTAACCTGCTGTTTTTTTGCGTAATGGAGCCATTTTAGTTTTTAATTGTAGAAGTCACTGTCAGGACATTTTGCTCAACATGAGGGCCTTTGAAGTTGTTTTCATGGAGAGACATGTGGCAGCATGCCTGTCAGGATTCTGATAAGCAAGATAATGATGAGAAGTGTTGTACAAATGAGCAGGAAATTGAGTTTTCTCTGAGGAGATTCCTTCATCCTCAAGATAAGGCCCAGTTGAAGCGCTACAATAACAAGTGCAGACATTTGTAATATTGACTGACTGACAGAGAGGATAACCTACAGCACAATATGCCCACCTTAGTTAGATTTATTATTTATGCTTGTGTCATACGTGAGAGCTATTTTAAAAAGGTTAAGCTTAGAAAATAGGTATCAAGCTATTATTAAATACTCATTTTTACATTAACCCAAAGTGACATCTCAGGTTCTCCTCCATAGATCTCTTCTATTTTTACTTCATGATTGACTCAGTTTTCTCAGGTTTAATTGAACTACATGTAAAGATCCAAAGTCAGACATATAATCCTGTGCGCCCTCTACACTTCTGCATCATTTGATTAATGTCTTTTGACTGTTGCTATTGTTGCCTTGCAACAGTCCTGGTGAATGATAAAACATTTGCTGCTGCAGTTAAAATTTTCAGCTCACTAAAACCTTGTCTATGTCCTTGTAAATCACTTTGCAGCCTTCCAACTCACACATCTTCCCTGATTGTAGTTCATGTCTCGTTTTAATGCTAAGGTATTTTCTCTTAGAGCACCTGCATGATAAAAGCACATAAAGCAATAAGAACCTTTGAAATTAATGAAAGAAAATCAAGCAAAAGTGGCCCTACAGGGAATAGAAAAATCCAAAGGGACGTGAAAAATAGACTTAACTGATGATAGTCCCCCATTGCAAATGCCAGGGAATTCATTGAAATAAGTTTAAAAGTAGGTATTGTGGAAGAAAAACAAGTCGTGTTCCATCTGAGCACAACCATGTACAGAGTGGTAAATTTAGGCTGCAGGCCACATGTTGATCTTTAAGGAATTTAAATGTGTTCTGAATTCTGTGTGATCAATTTCACTGCCTTGAAAGGAAGACTTAGTAGCTTTGCTGGAGCATCTTCTTGGCAGAGATAAGTACAAGTGTCAAAGATTAGCTATGGTGTTTCATTGCTTTACATTTAAGGTGTCAAACTCTTATGGGTTTTTTTTTTTTTGATCAAAACATCATCCAAAACCACTTTCTACTAATAGAGGCAGTCATCTTTAATTTATTGCAAATATACTTTTTTTTTTAATCTCAGATATGAATTAAAGATGTAATGATGTGTTGACTGAACTACAGACTGATACGTGCGCTGTGCTGACAGAATAAGTACTTATTGTGTTTTCTTTTCATATCTTGATTGTTTTTAAAAATATTCAAGAACAATGCTTACTAAATCATTTCCAGCACAGTGGTCTAGCCTAAGATTGCCTAAGATTTTGGCTAAAATAAGAACAGCAATATTTTTCATAAGGTGGCACAGTGGTGCAGTGGTCAGCACAGTGACCTCACAGCAACAAGGTTCCACGTTCAAATCCCAGCTCAGGCACGGGATCTTTCTGTGTGGGGTCTGCATGTTCTCCCTGTACCTGCATGGGTTCTTTCCAGGTACTCCAGCTTCCTCCCACAGTCCAATGGCATCAAGAGTGGACTAGGCTGATTGATACTCTCAATCAGGGGTGTCAAACTGATCCAGTAAGGGCCGGTGTGGCTGCATGTTTTCATTCCAACCAAGCAAAAGCAACACCTGATCCAACAAATGAGCTGTGTGGACACAGCTTGATTGATTTAAGTTGAATCAGGTGTTGCTTTTGCTTGGTTGGAATGAAAACCTGCAGCCACACTGGCCCTTACTGGATCGGTTTGACACATGTGCTAAATTGACCGTAGGTGTGGCTGTGAGTGTGAATGGTTGTCTGTCTGTATGTGTTGGCCCTGAGATGGACTGGTGACCTGTCCAGGGTGAACCCCGCCTCTCACCCAAAAGCTGCTGGGATAGGCTCCAGCCCTCCTGTGATCCTTAACAGGATAAGCAGAAGAAAATGTCTGGATAATTTTGATAGTGATAAAGGTTTTGTCAGAGCTTGCTTTTTAGAACCTTCGATCGTAAATAAAGTGTCCTTATTGATTTTCAGGTGTGGAGTAATTGATGGCGACATAAAACATATACAGGCCTATATTGTCATAAAATGAACAACACAGACATGTAAATCAGCAGAAAGGAAGTTAAGATTGTCCATCTGTTATGTCAATCATCGTCCTGTCCCCTGATGTTGAAGCCATATAATTCACACCATGGAACATCTAGTGCAGAGAAAAATACACATCATCGCAGACATGCTATGTCCAGGAAAAGCAACAGATCATTTACAGGCTAGGTGGTCATTGAGGTAAAGTGTTTCTGTTCTTACCTCCATTCCTTCCCACACTCATCGCCTCTATTGACCACTGTTAGAGAAAATGTGTCTGTGGCTCAAATGCTGTCATTAACTGGGCAGCTTTTGCCAACCCCCTGTATGTCAGTGGAGGTGAGAATTGATTCGGGAATCTAAATTGGGTCATTTTTATCATGGGCAGTCATCAATATATAATTTAAAAGCTTGGCCACAAGGAAGCATTGCAGGGCTGCTGACGGGGGGTTCACTACACCCTGGGGACCAGGCTTCCCAGGTCGCTTTTCAGTTAATGCATGCCGCTATGTGTGAAGATTCCACCATCATTGGTGATTTATACCCCCCAGAGAAGCAAAGGCATTGCACTATAGAGGCATTCACTGCCTGCATCACATGCCTTACTTTTTCTTTTCTTTTTTTTTCTGTCGGATGTGCCAAGGCCATGCTCATCTGTGTCTATGATACCAGGTATTTTTTACCTGCTTGCCACACATCTTTTCTTCTTTTTGACATTCTGGGAAGTAATGTGAATGAGTTTCAAAGTTATCACAGCATTATGGCTGTGACGAGTGTATAAACCATTTCATCTACAGAAAGTGTCATGATGTCTCTCGTAAGCGTTATGTTGCTCGATGCTGGAGGGGAGGCTAGTAATGTGAGACAGAGAGGCAAAGATTTACTTTTCATACCTCACCTATTTTTGTTTTCATCTTCAACATGTAGGATGAAAACAGGTTCATCCTGTGCCATAGAAAATTCAAATCCCCCTTTGTGCAGAGCAGACCATATTGTGTTTGTTTTCCTTTATGATGTAAATCATACTGATCTCCTCTAATTTTGTCCACAAGCTTTATAGAATGAGTTTAATTTAGCTGCCAGCCCTTTCATTTCCAAAATACAACAGGGCCTAGCTATGACCTTTCCCTTACATGTTGATGATTTGCATTTTCCAACTCTTTATTTTCCCAGCTCTGTGACATGGAGTCACACTGTGTGATCCATATTCAAATATTATTAAAATCAGTTGCTCTGCATTTGCATGTGAAATTGAGGATTGGGAGCTAGGTCGCCTGCATACTGATCCGAGGGACAACCTTCATCGGAGTGAGTGCTGATATTGCAAATAAATGGGACAGGGTATTAATATTTGTCATGAATAGAGGGTTCTATATTGCACCTCATCACCCTGTGATATAAATCCCATATCATTTTTAACCCTTTAGCCTTCAGTTCAGGAAATGATTGCATTCTCCTTAAAGAGAGACCTAGCCATGGTGTCATGTTGAAGATATAATTATCCTCAAGATGGTGGGTCATCCTCACACCAAAAATCCTGCTTTAAAGAAAGAATGACACAAAATGTATACAAATAATTCAGCACAAAGGAATATATGACCTAACCATTGCGTGCCTCTGATTTTATTATACCATAACTCTCATTTATGGTATAACATCCATTATCTGTAACTCATTTAAATTCACCGTTGTCAACACAGAAATAAAAAAAAGAATATATATTTTATATGTAAATTATGTAATTTCTAATAGTAATGTTCAACTGCTGTGACCACAATTGCTCTGTGCACTAAAACAAACTAATCTACAAGTTTTTTTAAAGTCAACCTCATTTCAGATGGCTAGATGTACCTTTTTTCCCTCTCCTTTGCCTTAACATAGCATACCAGCTGAGTCCTGCTCTTTACAGAAAGGTCTGTTTTTATTCCACCAACTGAAGCAGAGGTAAGGAGGGACAGAATTGATTGTTGCAGGCCAAATTGAACCTGTGTCGAGCTGCAGGCAACCACGAGATAAAGCCTCTGATGCTGTCTGCTGTGTTTATCATCAGGTGGCCTTTTCTGTGTGTGCAATGCTGCGATTTTGATGTGTTAAGTCATAATAGGGGAGCCACCATTCTTTGGAGGGGTTGCCAATAAAAATCACAGACAGAGGGTATTACGTTTCATGTCAGCCCATTATTGTTTCCACCTTCTCTTGTACACTTGGAAAGGCCTCAGCCTGGATTTTTACTGCTGTCTGTCTCACTCTGGGGTTTTTGTGCATATTCGAGAGGTAAAGCTCTTTCGGTTATTTGCACTTGATGTGATTGTGAGCCTTAATCCATCATCTGGTTCAGTGTTATTATGCCAACAACGTCTGACAATCATTTGTGAAGCCAGAGTCAAGAGTAAGGGGATTTTTCATTCTAGCCACACAAGAATTCTTGATCTGTCACCACATGCACTTACGGGTAAGTGCCACCATAACCAGCCCAGATCATCCACCGTAGCACTGGCCTGCATAATTCTACTTTACCTGTTTGATTAACTTGTGCCAGCTTGCTTCTGTAAATGTTTTGCAGCCAGGGACTTTTAACTACTTACCTTTGATGTAAAGTTTGACCGCCTGTGTTTCTTGGCAGTTAGACGCAACAATTTAAACATCTATAGTAGATGCATCTTAATCATGTAGTAGTGTTGAATCCACATCAGCAAATGTGTTTTACTACCAGTGATGGCATCCTTGGTTAAGCCCTGTTTCTCCAACAACAGGGTTAATTTATCACCATGAGCCAGCTCCGGTGAGTGTAAAACTTTGGCTCAGGATGCTATGTGATAGTATAGTATGCTCTGCCTTAGGCTTGACTACATTCCAATAGTCTTTCCCTCTCTGCTTGACCTTTGCCCATGTTTTACTCCAATGAGTATCTGTTCCAGGACAACCTGTCCTACCATGAACTCTGTTTTCAGTAGCCACCTACTGTGGAGTCTGCTCACCATTGTATTCTGGGTATTTTTTTAGGGCCTGAGCCTGAAGGTACTTCAGGCGAAGACCCTATTATGTTTGTTTGTTTGTTTGTCTTTTTTTGTCTCAAATCAGCAATTCAATGCCGCCCACATTTTACAAGAGAAGGTGGCTCATCCTCATAGCTAATAATGACAATGATTTCAGTGATTTTATGGGCACATCAGAAGCATTCTTCTCCGAGGAAGACCATGATAATCCCCTATTTCTGCCTTTGGGCTCGTTTCAGAGATGACTTAATCCTCAAACACACAGCACAGATATCCAGAATGTGTTCAGATGCTGGATATCCTCTGGTTCATTGTGAAAGAAAAGACTCCCAAAATTCTTCCCAATGTTAATATTCACCTCCCGGATTTCAGAGCGAGCTTTTTCTGGATCGGAGTGTGCCGATGAGGCTGGATGGATATTAACCTTATGCTGCCAGTAAGACCCCCTGGTTGTCAGTCAGGTTTCATTCTCATTCATGCACTCATGTACCTCTACATAAGTCAACACTGACAGACAAACCACTATCTGTGACCTTAGCTGAAGGAGCCTTAAACATGTGATAACGGTGTGATTTATCCATCTATGAGCAGTCGTGAAGCGAAACTCCTCCGTCAGCTCATTCTTCACCAGTTTCTCCCATCTCACACTTCTGTATGTACTGTTACGAAGAATGAATTAAGCTTACTAGGAAATTCTGTGTGTACCACTTGTGTGATTAGGGAAATAGCGGAATTTGGCTCGATTAAGGGAATGCAGGTTTATCTTAAGGATGCACTTTGGATTTATATTGAAGTACATTTTCAGCTACTGTACTTATTGTGCACAGTTGTGAGCAGACACTCCTCTATACTAGAATGTAATCCCATCTGACAAAATGAGTGCTGGTGTATGCCTACTCATCGTCTCTCTTGTGAAAGGAGCCTTGCACATAATTGTAAGCTTGTACGTTGAATGTCCCGATGATCAAATATCTGCCTTTTACTGTGCCTGTCTTCACCAATAGCCCATTTTGAATTAAATTCTGTCCTGGCTCTTACAATGCTGTATTTACTTTTAGTACTTCAAATCAGATGCACTGAGAAAAGTTGTCTAAAAGCAGTATAATAGCAGTATAAATTTGCCCCCAGGAATCTGTCTCTCCAGTGACTTAAATCATTTTTAATAATAATTCCACCTCAGGATATGTTTTGCAAACATATCTCGGCTTACTCTACTTTGAAGGTTCAAATTTCATATTCTTAGTGACCTATATTCCGAGAATAGTACTGTATATTCAGCACAGTGACAGCATTCAGACATGCCTAAAGCTGTTGATTATTAAAAGAGGCTGATTGGCTGCAAGCTACAAAACCCCCCCAAGTAATGGCTAAGTGGAAGCAGAGAATGGAGATGCCTTTGGCTACAAAACACCCGCGCGCGCACACACACCCCAGTGTTGTTTGTCTTTTGCAGTTCTATTTCCCAAATGTTTTTGTGCTTCCTTTGGCATTTAAAACCCGAAACAACCCACTCGACTAATTGCAGCCATCCGAGGTCCCCCTCTTTGTCCACAATGTACTCTGTTTGCTAACAGAAAAATTCCCATTGACCTATTCTTAGAAATTTTCACAAAATAAAAAAAATAAATAAACAAAACAAAAAAACTCAAACATCGTGGAAACAGTGGAACTTATGGCTCCAGAAGTAAAGTTGAACTGCTTAGATTTGATTAATTGTAACTTAGTAATTTAAACATACCTGAAACATGTGACTCAAACACCTTTAAGCTTCTTTTCCACTGAGAAATAAAACATTCCTGCAAATAAAAGTAGCAGATTTGCGTCGGCTACACTGAAGACTGTCTTCATACGTTTGTCTTGATGCTCCCAACTGTGTCGATGGACATGTGCAATAACCTTCTTCATGACAAGCGTTTTTCGTTCCTGTCAGAGTTTACTCACAGTGGGACAGTAATTTTCTCTGTAATATGAAGTCCTGCACCTCAGTGGAAACTGCACACAAGTGGTATAAAGAACTTGTTAAAAAAAGTGGGTTTTGTGCAGTACCACACACTGCTAATCCTTGTGCTTCACTTCGACAACAGTGTATACTTTTATCTCTATTTTAAGAATTTATGAGCACGTCCATATCACAGCTTGCAACTGCTGCATGCACATAAATATTCCACGCCTCGCCTTTCAATCTGTTTCTACTCATCAGTTGATAGTGTGATTGTCTCATACCATTAAGAACCAATCAGCTGCTCAGTTTCTCACCCATCTGTGTATGCGTTGGCCATGCCATGTACATCAGCCAGTTAGTTTTAATTCATCTCGCTGCTCGAAAAGTCTCATTACATTGCTGATGAGTTTAAGGATTGACTGAGGTGTAAAGGATCTGTGTTTATGGCTGGGCAATGATGCATACTAAGTCTCATTGTCTCATGCGGATGGAAAACAAACGACATGTCGACAGTCTAGCCAAATCAACGCATCCCTGTTTAATTCACTGCTGTTCTATGCTTGGTTATATGTTTCTTAAGAGGTCTGATGTGCTGCCATCATAGTGTGGATGCTAAATAAAGACAGATCTAGTCAGTTGGAGAATTGATCTGACCTTTGTGGTTGTGCAAGGGATATGAATCTCTCCACATCTATGTTATTAGCGTGATATAGGGACACACCAATTTTTAAATTAGGCAGTTACATGTAGGTCGCAGCACTGCTAAAAGCAGAAGTAGAGCAAGTATATGTAACCTACATGCTGTTTTTTAGAGGCTATCTAGTCATCCTTTTTTTAGCTGGTATAGGTAGCAATTTAAATGCAAAAGTTGAAAATCATTTCAAAAGAAATACAATTCATATAAGTGATTTTTTTTTTTTTTTTCAGAATACAGTTCAAGCTGCTACAGTCAGTATTTTTTCATGAATATGTGAAACAGGTTAGAACCATAGTGAATTAGTCCAGACCAGGGGTGGGCAATCATGTGCCATGGAGGGCCGTGTGTATGCAGGTTTTCCTTCCAACCAAACACTTTAACAGGTGATTCCACTGATTAACACTCTTCTGTGGCTGAAGGTGTGTTGATCAGTGGAATCACCTGTTAAAGTGTTTGGTTGGAAGGCAAACTTGCATACACACGGCCCTCCATGGCACATGATTGCCCACCCCTGGTCTAGACTCTGCAGCTCCTAGTTCGAGCTCACTCCTCTCCATTATTTCAAAATGTAAATACTTATGCAGGGTCATTTTATTTATCATCTTTATATCATCCAAATAATCTGCCAGTTTGACACAAACAGTCATGTCAGTTCGGTACATGGAATGCACCAAAGGATAGATGATTGCACAACATGCCTTTGCTTCATTTAGATTGAGGGCTTTGCCTTCAACTAAATAATTCAAACTGTATTCCTGCTGCCACTGCCAAATACCTTGTACCTACTTCCACATCTTCCAGTCAGTGAGCCTATTTAATGCATTCAGTTACCTTCACCCCCCCAAACACACACACACACACACACGCGCTCCACTTCTGCAGTTAGGGAACCAGCATAACTCCTCATGTGCACTGCAAGATAAAACCAATATTCGTTAGAGATGTGACCTACCATCTGACAGGATGCATCTTCAGTGTGACTGTTCAGCTTCAAGCTAATCAAGAAGAAACTTTCTGTCTTTTCTCCTCTGGTGAATGTATAATTTCCCCTCTAAATCTCATCAATAATTAGTGATGGCAATCATGGGAAGGGGCCTGATTGCCAGAGTTCACAGAGCAATGCTTGGTAAATGTAAAGGGTTGATGACTCCGTGGATGGATGGTGTAAATCAAACACAGGGTGATTGAGGGCTGACACTCCTCATTGTTGAACCTCTGCACCACTGAGCAGTGCAGTCGCTCGGGGGCCGTGATGGGACATCAACTGTCAGCAGAATGGACAGGAATTCTAATTTTAAGTACAAGCAAGGTTTTTAGATAAACAACAAAAAGAGGTTGTTCTGCCCAGATTTCTGCAGAAATCTTCAGCTCACTAAGTAACACCTTATTTCCTCTTTATTCCTTGCCAGTAAAACTGTTTGTTTTTTTGTTGCCAACCTCATAATAATTAAAGTAATCAGAAATCCTACAACCTGTCAATTTAATTTTTCACTTTTTATACATATTCAATAAATTATTCATGAAATGTTAATTTTTTGAGGTTTACAAGTGCTGCTATGATTTTTTTTTTACAGTTTGGATAGACCTTGTTCTGTGTGATGTATTTACAGAACTGATCCGAGGCTGGTATCAATCGTCTCACTTTAGTCTGAGCAAGAAAGCAAATATGCACATTTTTCCAAATTCATTTCTGTAATATGTTGTTGGAAAATGTAATCCAGTGCAAGTAAAATTTGTGAATGATGTTGCTAACCCAAGAAATAATTCTTACAAAGGAGATATCTTTCCCATTACAAATGCTGTGTAATAATCCATGTGATGCCTTTTGTGGACAAGAAAAAGAGAAGGATATGGAAGAAATGATCACGTAGGTTTTATCACCAAAAATGTCATAATTTAAGGGGACAAATATACAATACATTGTATTCGATAAACAAAGTGGGAGACGGAAGCAAATAAAGGTGTTGAGTCATCAGCCGCCCTCACAATCATTTCATGAGTCATGCGCCACAACACGTGTGCAGACATAGCTGTATTATACTATGATATTTGACATTTGCTCAACAGCTCAGCTCAAACGATCATTTGACCTCACACACACACGCACGCACGCACGCACGCACGCATAAGCATATCTTCGTCCCTGTGTTTAATTGTGCGATAACAAATGTCAACTTATCAGTCGTTCCATCATCTGCAGCCCACTACCATGCACAGTATTGTTGATTCACCTGAAGTTGAACTCTGACTCAAGACAGAAAGCTTGAATGAAGTGTTCTGTTAACATGCATGGGTTAAGGATCTCCTTCTTCTGGCAGCCGTATCTCTCAAAGAGGGAGCTCTTGAGCTATGAATGGGGAACAGAGAGTCCAATGACAGAGGAAAGAGCTGGAGTCCTGGAGAGCGAGGCAGGAACGAGTGACAAATGTACAAGACTGGGAAAATCACTTGATGAGCAAGAGGGTTTGGAATTGAATGTTAATGACTTACAAAGCCTGATGACCTTGACACTTAGCAGTGTCTCCCTGAGATGAATCAAAGAGTGGCTTTTCTTTTGAATGTAAATCTTAACTTTTTTTATATTATTATTTTAGATAATTCTAGTTGGCAATTGCCAAAGCTGCAGTGTATATATTGGCTGTATTCTGTGTAGAAATAGATCAGGGTCACTACACTTGACAAATCCCACTCCAAAGAAATGAAACCCTCATATTATCTGAAGTGACCCCAAGCTTTAAACATTAACATTAAACAACAAACTTTTGTATTGTTCACCATTCGTCACATTTTTCTCCTTTTTTTTTTTTTTTTTTGTAATGCCTTCATGCCTGCAAAGCCAGTGTGTCAGTGGTCAGAGTTCACTTTCTCCTAACATGAATAAGATGTCTTGGAAACGCTTTGAGGGACTACTTATTTATTCTTCTTTCCAACTGATGTCCACTGGCATTCAAGAATGACCTGTAAACATTTTGTTGGTCAAAGGTCAAGGCCACTGTGACATGCGGACATTGCAGAGGCATCATTTGTACATCAGCATCAAGCCTTAAACTCTTAATGTGACTGATGTAGGTTTAGTTCATTTTAACTGTGAGGTTTTTTTTTTCTGCTCATCTTTATAGGGGTACATTATCGGACGGCTGCTTCATATGTTTGTCGATCCTAGTTCTTTTATTTCTTGGCCCAACATTTTGCAGAGCTAAAGTGAGTCAATAAGTCAAGTAAGGTTTTGGGTTTCTTGAATCTAGTAATGCCAAGTGAAGTGTGTCCCGTAGGGGTGTCAGGTGAAATAGCCTTGGCTATGTGATAAGGTGCAACTTTGAAGTTGTGAATGAGGTTAGAGGCGTGAGTCAACCTCTGCGGGCTATTATGACCACCACACCCCCATCGCTGAGCATCTCTCCTGTCTACAACACTCACACAAGTCATGTCCTTTCCATGCCTCCAGATTGCCACTGTGAATACGATCTCCTTTGTGAGGATTCGACTTTAACACTTGCTTATTTATCTAGAGTTCTCTGTTTGTAGTACATCCATGTGTGTTTCCACTCTGCAGGATTGTACGCATCACGATAGAGCATGGGCCATTCGTGATCATTAATCATTTGCAATTTTGTCCGTTGTCATTGACACTGACTTCTCTGGTTGTCGCAGCTCTTTGTATTTGTGTTTTTTATTGTGCTGCAAGGATGTGAATGCTTTTTAACATCCCTGCACCAAAACAGTGCTCTGGTGCTGGCAGCATAGCCTCCAAAATCCAAAACAGAAGAGGATTTGTCCTGTTGCTGTGCAATCACAGATACCTGGACTACTCAACAGTAGGGGTGCAAGGATTCAGCACACCCCTTTTTTTTTGGGGGGGGGGGGGGTTGCGTCACAATTTTGGTTCCTCATGAATGAGGACAGAGGGGACACAAAATAATCCTACAGACAAGCCATCTATTTACTTGACAGCTCACTCACTACATGTTCTCAAGAAAATGAACTCAGTTTAACTTAATACTTCACTTCATCTTCCTGTTGTTTGTGTGGCACTTAACAAAAAACAAAAAAACAAAAAGAAAAAAATACCTTGACAAAGAAAAACGAACATCTTCCAGTAAGTGTGTGACAAGAATTCCGGTGGTTGATCGTCAGGAGAGGAGGTAAAACTTTGTGCCCTTGTGAATTCCTTATTCCTTTTATAGCCGAGGGCAGGGACCCACAAACAACACATCCTCCTGACTGATTTCTTCAGCACTTCCCGGGGAATTGTCATCACCCCAGGTCAATGTCTACACTTTCCCATGCATCAAAATATATTGTAATTGACTCCATTTGTAATTCCTCCAGAGATCTGGCACTGGGCTATAGCTCTGATGGCTGCCAAAACCAATAAAGTCTCACAGACATGACCCCCATTGTAAACAAGGACTCCCTCTAGAGTGTGAGATAGTGTGTTTGTTCGCTTTCTGGCTTTATTCTTGCTCTTTACTTTTAGCCTTTACTTTCACTCTTAATGTTTTAATTGTAAAATAAGCTCAATCATCTCTATCTGATGGCAGTTACAGAATATCCGACAACTTGTTGGCTAAAAATACCTGTTTTTAAAGGTGGCGATGGCTTGGAAGATGGTATGAATACTACATGACTTGCATTATGCACATACTGTAAGACTATGTGGTATCAGTATTAACTCAAGTCAAAACAATTGGTACAGTGGTGTTGCTAATATGCCGTAGCTTTGTACTTCATTTGGAGACCTCATCAAAACCACAACAACAGAAACCTTTATTGATTTATTTTTAATTAAGGAAAAAAAAATCTGTTTAATATTTTTTGGCTTACTTGCTTTTGTTTCAATGGTGTGTGATTAGTGCATTTGCAGATTATCAATTTTAACCTTTATGGTTTTGCTGGGGGGGTCATCAGACAAATCCTTCATTATTTTAACGGTTCAGTTACATGAGAGATTGAAGGGAAATGCAAATTAAAATATGAAATGGAGCAAAAGTAAACAGGATTTACAAAGCAATTAGCACAATATTGATGGGAAATTATGATTGTTGATGAATAATGTGGCTTCGTGTCCACACTACACGCACAAACACAACTGAATTGTCTATTAAAAGCATTGTCTGTTTTGTGGTACAAAGTAATTATATTATTTCCTTCACATGGGTGTAATTACTACTAATAAAATACTAGCAAAATAATGTTTTTAACAGCATTAAGTATCAAAACAAACTATAATATTGAATTATTCCGGTGCCATGTGGTTTGTTGTCGTCTTTGTTTTCTACTGTCCCTAAATCTTCCCATTTACCACTTGTTCATGCCTGTTGTTTTCAACATCACATGATCCCAGTTAACCAGAAAGAACAACGCCTCTGCTTTGTCACAGCAACAGTCTCAATTTCACTGCTGCAAGTGGAGATTCTTTGGTTCCTGCTGAAAGGGGAACACATAGACTTTTGTTTATCCTTTTGTCTCTTTGCTCTGCTGTACTCTTGCTTTCCTCCCACTTCATCTCCTATTCACTTCTGCATGCCACCAGCAGCTTAATCAAACAAGACAAAGCATGATTTCTGTTGGTAGAAAAGCAACGATATAGTCATATTTAAAATGATGTTTATTTAATTGTAGAAATATCTTCTGAAACCTGGGTATGTCAGTGTAAAATCTGAAATTACTCAGAATTTTCTCCGAAGACTCAAGACAATAAATTTGCATTTTTTTTGGGGGGGGGGGGGCGGCGGCAATGTAATTAAATGTGTTGCCTCACTTGGAAATGTTTGTGCCATTTGGAATTTCTGCAGTTTTTGGAATAACATGCTTTACTTACTTCATGAACTTGACGAACTGAAACAAAATGGAACATCTTCATCACTGCGCGGATTAGCTTACAGACTTCTGAAAGGGTTAACTTAAGTTCCTCCTTTATTTGCTTTGAATAATGTCATACAAGGTGAAATAAACAAAATCACCATGGTGTTATTTCCCTTGTCTACAGCTAATGATTCAATTTATTAGGCTCCTCTTAATGTCATGTTCATGACATAAACATCAACAGAACACTTTTGTACATGCTGATGTACAAATGATGCCTCTGCAACATTTTGTAGTGTATTCACTTTATCTTCTTTTTTTATATTTTCCTGTATTTATTAGTAAAAACCTTTTCCATGTATATGAACATATACATATCCTCTTCTCACACAGCCACAAACATATATTCACATGGATATGGTGATGAATGCATTATTTTTATATTGCATTTGTCTTTGTTTGAGCAAATATGCAGATTATTTAAAACTTGATCTTTTATTCTATGCTGGCAACAGCATTCCAAATAAATCTCAATTTGCAACGTAACCTTTGGCGGTATCATAAGAGCACCAGATGAAAGATGTTTATTATTTGCCCATAAGTCAAAATGGAAATCTGCTCCATTCTGCATATAACTGAAAATGAAATTGACGTGTTCACACTAAAGGAAACAGAGCAAATGAAATAAACGTTTGTCTTCTTTGGAATGAGTAACATGTCAAAGGCTGGTGTTGTGGATGTTGAACACACGGGTTCTATTATGTCCGCGGTGTTAAGACAAGATAATTTATGGTCTTCCAAAATGCTTTGATTTTATTTGTGCTCTATATTGTATGATACCTCACTCATTATCTGGACATATTAAAAAAAAAAAAAAAAAGTCTTACCCAACTTAAGTGGACAACTTAAAGGTATAATTGGCTCCCTCATTACATTGTGAAAAATAATTACTTATATATTTGGTTCAGTTGTGTATTATATCGTCACGCATATTTATCCCAAATCTGTCAGCACTACTCAAACGCAAAGAGAAGGATTTGAAGCACACACGATAACTGTTTCATTTGTGTAGTGGCTTTAGCATTTGAGCTAAAGCCTGCAGTGATTAGCGTGCTCATGGTAATTTCAGCGTGTTGCTTTGGATGAGATAAAACAGCCCTGTCTCTCCAAGCTTGAATAAGCCACATGTAGAAATGTAGAACTTGTGTTTAGAGGAGACTTATCTAGTGGTGAGGTAGCTTGTTAACTTTCTCTGTTAGCAAGCAACAATGTGACTTGTGTCTGTAATACTGAAATGAAGTGACACAAACCTGCCTGAATTATAAGTTATCTACTATGTCCGTTAACATGTTTCCGACTGTGCTGACCGAAAATTCGAATTCATTAATAACAGGGACATTTTCATGTCTTTATTTTTTATTATTTTGCCTAAGAGACTGCTAGTAGCAAATATTGCATACAGTGCCTTTAAAGGGAGGAGCTGTTCTGAAACGAAAGCCTCCCATTGTAGCCTGTCACTTCTTATTCCGATCATATTCAGAACATACCAGTGTGCCGTTTGTTGTCACCAGAGAATAGCAGTGTTATTTTTGTGGTAATTTTTCTAATGATATCCCTAAAGAGTCTACTCTTGATTATTAATGTAAAGAA
>NC_141332.1:20217500-20252500 GCF_037954235.1 Aulostomus chinensis | reverse complement strand
ATCTTGGTCATAGCTGGACAGGATTAAATTAACTTTCAGCACTTGACATGACGATAAACCCATCAACTCTCATTGTAACCCATGTGTATATGTCATTGATGTATTTTTGTCTTCCAGTGTCTGCTGAAATCTTAAAAGGCAGTTTGACCACCATGGAACGTCACATACAGAGGCTGGAGAACGACATCGAGAACTTCCCCAAAACAGATGACCAACAAGATAAGTTTGTGGAAAAGATGTCCATATCCTTTTTTATGCGATTTTATACTTATATGTGTCTCAAAATATATATATTTTCTGGAATATTAGGAGAGTTCATCTATTGTTTTGTTGATGGTAGTAGCAGTGGCATGTGTTGTTGTTCTCCCTGGCAGCTGCGAGCAGTTTTAGTCACTTGGTGTGATAGGTGGCACCCCAGGGAATTTAAGAGAATGGATGTAGCTGCCTTGCTGTGAGATGTTGACCACATCTCCCTCTTCACTCCTTCCCTCCGTCCCCAGAGTGAAATCATGCCTGCGGCTATTTTTACCACAGTCTGCCACCACTGCCTGTCCCCTGGGGGATTCTAATAGGGGCTGTAGCCCCCTCACACCAACTTATCGCCTACCCCTGATTTCATCTCCTGACCGGCCACAAGCCTCTCAACACAGCCATTCCTTCACTATCTTCTCTCTTGGCACCTTTCCTGTTTCGATAACAGAGCGTTTCACTTAAACCTGAGCATATCTGCTCCCAAATTGAATTAGCCATGTGTCTGCACTTTCTTGAATGCCCTCTCTGAGAGGAAAGGTCCTCACTGTATAGGTTTGATCAATGGCGGATATCAAGTCTGTCCTCAGTACTCTAGGGATAGGGTACCTCGCTTGAAAAAACAAAAAGAAAACAGTGAAGCAATCACAAGAGTCTCTTGTGTTTTATACCAGCTTTATTAAAAAAGGTAAGAATTACAAGTAATTTAACAAGGGAGTAGGTGTTCCCCTATGCTAGACACTCACATGCAAGACAGCATTTAACCTGTTTTGTGCTTCCTTTTGTCCAAGATTTATTTAGGCTGACTTTGCACATTGGGTGGTATAAGAGTAATAGCCTCCTAACATATTAACAATCTGCTCCCAGTCAAAGAAGGGCACTTAAATTTGTGTAATTAAAAAAACTGAAGCAAAGACCTCCCTCATCGTGGCTTACAGGCAGAACAGCCAGGCAAGTAAGCAGGTCTGCCCCCTTGATGTATTGATTTCCAAGCTCCTTGGAGAACTGGAGGCTTGAGTGAGAGGAAATGGAGAAGTGTAGATATACTGCAGCATGGTTCTTCCTCACTGTCTGAAGTTCTTCCCTTGAGAGTGGCAGAGAGAAGTTGGCTGGCCATGACCTGAAACACCCCTCCAGTAGTCTCATTCTCCCTATCTTCCATGATTGAGTTTTGGTGCCAGGAAGGAACCCAAAGTAGGATTTAATAAGATCTATTTTTTGCTTGCAGTATTTAAAGTAGGCACCAGTGTGAACGCACTGAAAAGCACATTAATTTCATTCTCTGTCTACGTTATGCTCCATTTTGAGTGTGTTCGTAATGATTCATGGAAGTTCCCCCTTTACCTTGTTTCTCTACAAGTTGGAAAATTGCCATTCTGCTAGTATACAGCACATTTTTTTAGCATAATTTGTCACTTGGGGGATGCAGATTCCTGAGGGCATAGGATGGAGTCAAATGATGAAAAGTTCATGCTTGTTTGTTCTCACTTAGCTGCCTGAAGTGATTGATTTGCATTTAATCATCTCTGTACGATGAAGTTAGGAAACTGATAGAAATGTGATGATAATACCAAGGTGAAAGAATCATTTTACCTCTTTTGCCCTGTGACATGCAGGTGTTTTCCATGTAGATATTCTGATATTAGTACACAATGTACTATACATTGCAATTATATTTCTCCAAGGGCTATTGGAAAAGAGGTGACGGTTTCAGTGTGTGTGTGTGTGTGTGTGTGTGTCTCAGTACACTTCTCAGAAGACTGTCAACCTAGACAGTATTTTCACTTTACAACTCTAAGTGTATCAGATTTGTGTGCCGTTGCAAGCAGAGCACAGTGATGAAAACAAAACCACATAAACACAGTGCAAACAAAGAAAGACGGTGGATATTGTGCTTGATTTGACGAGGCATTAGTGCCAGTGTTTGCATTGAGCTTAGCTAACCTTCTAATCTGTGTTGTACAGCTAAATGTTACAAATATGGGAAATACTGAGCTGTATATTTTAGGCTGACATTAACTTTGATACACATAAGATAGCAGAGTCAAGACAGACATACCTTTTTAAACTTTTCCCTGGGATTAAAAAAAAGGATGTAAGTTCTTTGAAGCGTGACGGATAGAAAAACAACAACAGCTAAAAGTCATGCATTTGATGCTTGAGCAACCCTGAAAAAGTTAAGTGAAGCACTGTTGTCTTTACTGTTGGGCACTGTGATGAATGAGTCAGTCTGTGTGTGCATGTGTCTGTGTGAGAGAGAGAAATTTTGTGTGTGTGTGTGTGTAGGCGAGTACTTGTGCCTTGGTTTCAGTGTGACTCTTGTTAGTTTTTCTTTTTTTTATTTTCCTTGAGAATAATTTCAAGAGGCCACAGTCACTGCTCGGTATTTGAAAATGTTTTATGTGTTCAAAAGCAGAATATATTTTATGTTTTCCTAACTTGTTTAGCCTTAGTATTTCATACCCACTGAAAATCTTTCGGCACAAAACAGTTTGTGAGAAGTGTTCACCTAATGTGTTTACTTTCAAAGGGGAGATGATTCAATAGGGACTTTGAACCTGGCCCTTCAGACACAGTTGTGGAGTACAGAAAAAAGACAAAATGAAAAAAAGACAGGAATTCAAAAGTCGGTGGCAGTGTTAAAACAAAAATAAAAAGACCAAATAAACACATAAACTTTCTAGTAAACAAACACAGTGTGCCTTATGCACAGCCATTGCCATTAAAGTTTAATCAGAATGTGCGCAACATGATGCTTCGCTGCGGCAGCCAATTCCATAAACCGAAGATCATACTTGCAGGAGGAGTTTGTTATGGTTTACCGGGTAGCATTGTAGTGTTCTGCTGCTTCCCGAGCAACAGAGAACGTGGAAAAGAACCTGATCACTGATGTTATGCCCTCTCCAGCGCTGCACACCTGCAGGTTAATTCATGTGTTTTTTATTAACAGGGATTAGTTGCAGTCACTCATACAGTTTCTGGGCTCCAGATACTTTTTGCAGATAATCATTATAATCACAAGAGTTATAATAATACATTTCATGCCAGGAGCCAGAACCTTTCAGGATTCAGGCCCTAAATACAGACAAAAAGAAAGAAAGCTTTGTGTTAGTATTTCATCCAGCTTTATTGATACATTTTTCTCTTCCCATTACTGCAATATATGCAAATGACTGAATGGGCTGATTGTTCAGCAGTTTAGTGATCTCTATCTGCCAGAATAAATGGGAGCCTACAAAGGCTGTAGAGTTGAGGCACAAGCCCCAAGAGAGCTCTATTTCACCAGAGTGGCAATGGCTACTGCACGCGCGCGCCCACACACACACACACACACACACACACACACACACACACACACACACACACACACACACACACACACACACACACACACACACACACACACACACACACACACACACACACACACACACATCCCTGGTTCCTGCTGGTGCGCTACAGTAGAGCAGGGGGCTACGGACTCTGCATACTGGAATGTTAATGGCGGTGAGGGGGCTCGATGTAGACGATGAGAGACTGGACTGAAGCTTGATGGATGCACGGACATGTGCGATACATCTTACCCTGCTGTACTAAATGCTTGAGCCTAGTCTTCTACTGTTTAGGTTCATATTTTGTTTCCCACAAGGCCAGAGTCAGAGCGCACCATTCTCACGATCTTCGCGTGTTGAGTGAGAAGGAGCTGTCTTCTTGGGCCAGTTTGATTAATATATTGGGTTTGATTTTCATTTTTCTTTATCAGAATACTTCTATACCATTTATCAATTAACAAAAATAATATAAACATATTTTATACCTTGACAGTTTTGTATCCCTCTACCCTCAACCATGCAATCCTTGTTTGACAAATTAAAACAAATACATGTTTTTTTTTTCTTTAAAAAATGTTTTACAGTTTTGTTTAAATCATTTACAGTGGGTTTTTTTTTATTCTATTTGTCTTTAGGTGTGTTTTTGGATGCAGTTTTTTTTTTTAAATCTTTTTCTTGTTTTGCTTGTGATAAGGTTACACATCGATTGAGTTGCTCAGGTATGTTTTTTTGCTGCTGTTTTTCTTCCTCAAGGCTGAGAGAGAACTGAGAAGGGATACTTCAAGCTTTACTTTACCTTATGAATGCATTTTAATTAGAAAACACTTTTATTTTAGTCACAGTAGATTTGCCCTGTTTGAGATAATCAAGGACTGGAAGGCATTGTAAAACTGCTAATCTTGAATGAGCTTGTTAAATCCAGGACTTGCTCTGATTCTTTATTTGTCAAACCAGCCCCTGATCACATAGGTCTTTTTTTTTTGTCCTCTTGGTGAAAACATTGGTCACCTTGAGATAAAGGAAAATTTGATGACGTATATCTAAAATACTGTCCCCTCTCTTATCAATGTTTTTCATATGGAACAACCCTTAAATCCTGACATTCTACCTATTCATCCACACACAGACGGTCAGCTTTGACAGGTTTTCCCAGCCTAGCCTATATTACCACCTTTGTGGCCTCCAAATTGACCAATTCACTTATAAAAGTAACACTTTTTTATAGTTCTTAGAGATTTAAGTCTGATTTATGTCACTTATCCAAGGGAGAGCTTTACAACGGTGTGTTTATAGATGGCATTAACAGCAACAGTTGATGCTGGCTTCACGCTAGGTTTGTGCATACAGTAAGTGCAACACTCCCTTATGTCAGTACCAGACCGGGGGTCGAAAGGATGCTTGTTAGCGAAACAATTGTTCTATTTAGCAGACTGCTGAGTCGAGACTGCTGAAACATCCCCTGCTAAAGGCTTTGTTTTGTCTCAAGAAGAGGCGTTTTGTTCGGAGAAATTATCCCCCCAGTAGTACACCTTTATGTGTCAGATTATTTACAGAATCATCCAGTTTATTTCTGTACATTTGTATATAAAGAAAACTGGGTTAAAACTCTAGTCAGTACTTTCAGTGGCTCAGTATAATTTTGAAAGCACAAATACCTTGAGAGACACAAACATCCCCAACCCTCCGCCACTCAAACACACACTTAAACCCACTCTCTTAATCACCATCTTCCTTTAAGCACCACACACACACACACACACACACACACACACGCAGTGTTTTTCTTTCTCAGCTAATGAAATTCACTGTAAACTCTGTGGCCAATTAACTGAAGCACAGATAAACAATAGAGTCTTTCATTATCCAAAATTGAGGAGGGACCAGTGTAAATAAGTAGAGGTGCTTACAACAGTCTCTCCCTACCTGAGTCTTTTATCTGTTAGTCACACCTCCATGTAAGCATCCAACTGAAAGAAAAGCGGAATGAAAAATGTAATCACTTGAACCAATCTTCTGTAATTGAAGATTTCTTAGGATATCAATATATTCATGAAGGTGTTTTTATCAGTTTTGTATTAATGTCGCTTCCTCCATTTTAGCAAGGCAGTACAAACAAATTTCAATGCTATAGTGCATCATATTTTCACACATATCTCTTATGCTCAAGCCCTTGACAATTAAGTTCTCACAGTAATCATTTCGTACATTTTACCCAGATAAACTCTGCATTTCACAGTAAATGACATCAGTTTATGTGGCAACATGCCTGTGATGCTTGGAGAAGACATACTGCTCATGCTTTGTTGGCAGGTCTTCCATTCACCATCTGCTTACTTGAACATGTATAAATAATTTAGTCAGGGTTGCTTGTTGCTTGAACTTCCCAAATGTTATCGGACTAAATGAATTAAATTCTCAGTGTATCCACCGTTTTGCAGCTGTGACAGTAACACAATAGAGCTGATAAGACTTAATGTTCCGCTCCATAGCTTTAAGTAAGTGAGTTATTTAAAAGTTTCACCAGATAACCATCCGAAAAAGTGTGACAATCACGACCTCCAAGATTTCTTCATGAAATGGAATTGTCTTGTGTGTCTGTGTCTGTGGTCTCATGCACTCCAGCTTCAGCCATCGGCTGGACTGGTGTAAATAGTAAAACCACAGAGCTGCTCTGCAAATGTATTCAGCAACAAATGTGTATGAAAAAAGATAAATAGTGGCACAAATGGAGCAGAGCACTCGAGCTTTATGACACAGTTCAAATCAGTTGCTTGTAAACATTTAAATGATAATAGAAATTAGGAAACAAACAGGAGCAAACTCAAACGCCACAGTGCTTGCTTGTACGTTCTGAGGTTATACAACATGGAGTTAATTGTCTTTTTGTTTGATTATCCAATTCATCAACTAATTCAGCTCTACAAATCCAAATATCAAGCAAATTAGTGCAGTCAATATTTGTAAAAACTCATTTCAGCCAGGGTGAACAGCTCACAATGACTCAAATTTGAAAAGCACAGGACATATATTGCCTATCTGTTGAGATGTGCATGAGTTTAAACAAAAAAAAAAGTAGAACATTTGTCATCATCGCCTTGTCTGCCATCTATCGTATTCAGTGCCAGAGGACCGTCTTGGTGCCCTCTGGTCATATGAGTGAATTCTCTAGGAGTTTGCCAATGAGTGTCTTGTTAGGCTGTGACACTGGGCCTTATGTGACAGCTCCATTAACCAGTACAGTAAGCTGGCTGACGAGCCTTGTGAACTGTAGCTCCCAGGGGTAGCAGGGGGTGTGGCATCGGAGCACGGAGGTACATCAGTGATGTAAACTGGATCTACATCGCCTTTACTCTTGAGTGAACTACTGTCATATTCCTTGCCAGCGCTGGAGGGTGTCCTGTGGGATGTAGTGCATCCTGTTGGGATTCAGGTCTGTGCCCATGCACTCTCAAACACTTTCGTACTCTCACCTCATATATATATATATATATATATATATATATATATATATATATATATATATATATATATATATATATATATATATATATATATATATATATATATATATATATATACAAGTGGTTCATGTGTGAGGTCGATACAAAGGGGCTGAGCATAAATACGTCAGAGATTCCCTCTCTACTGTATATGTATAAGAAGCACAACCAGTGTATAAAAGCCTTTGATGGTGTCTAACTATTTGTTTAGTTAATCTGTTTCTTATTGTTTCCATGTGTCACTCAGCTCCTGTACAGCTCTGCCTCTGTTGGCCCAAGTCTCCACTGATTATTTCTGCTCTACCAGAAGTCGGCCTAAGGACCTTGTGGCAGCAGTGCCAATCTGCACCTCATTACTTCCCCAAAAGGCCTGGGTTTAGTGCAGGGTAATAGACAGAAGCCCAGCCGCCCTCATTTGTCATGGGCTCCTGGGTTTGATGCAAAGCCCCCCTTGAGCACTTGTTGCCGAACTCTAATCCTGCAGTAGACACCGGCCATGCTTCTCTGCTTAGCCATCCCCACTCTCCATCGTCATGGCTCATGATTTCACTTTCATTTGATGTTTTAATGAAATCCCTGAGACTTTAGCTGAATGGCAGGACCATTGTTGGCGTGTTATTCCATCAAATGCAAGCAGAAGTAAATGTACCGGTTATTTATCTAATAAATACTGCATGAGCTGCTAAGTGTTTAAAAGGTTTTTTTTCAAGTTGAATCCTAGGAAAATGTATAATATAGAATAGAATAAATGACATGAATAATTGTTATTCTGCTCGTGATAGCCCCATGTAACACCCATTCACATTGTCTCTGTAATAATACTAGAAGTTAGTTGTAAAATGAGTTAGGTTAAATATACGTTTTTGTAGATAGAAGCAATTTACAGAGCAGACACCCATACAATGGCTGGCATTTATTCCTGTGCAGAGCAGGATATTTAAGAACTTGGAAGATACTGCTTCCTCTTTCTCACTCTGCTGACATACTTCTACTTACTTGCTTGCGTTAATATATTATACATGTAGATAACTTTGCTTTTGTTTAATGGAAGCTACATTGGATAAAAAAAACAGAACTTTCAGCTCATGTATGCCTGTTTCAGTGAGTAGTTAACAAACCTTTTGACTAAACTCATTGAAAACTTGGTAATTAAGTGTATAGCATCAAGATACCCCCACATCTACACACGCACCCTTTTCCACCAAAGATTCTCCCTAAATATCCAAGAAAGTGGAATCAGGTGTTAACAATTCATTTTACACTTCAAAGAAGTGATGATAAAATACCAGGTCTGGTTTAACCCCAATCTAATCCAGCCCCTTCAAATGATCTGGTGCAGGTTTGCTATCAGTCCCCAGACTACAACATGAAATTGAGAGTTTTCATGGGGCTGTATGGCTCGGGAGGTGGAGTGGCCATCCAGTAATCAACAGATTCCTGGTTCTATCTCTCCACTCCCCAGAGGTTGTAATAAAGTGTCCTTGAGTAAGACACTGAACCCCAAATTGTTCCAGATGAGCTTGTTTTCACCTTGCATAGCAGCCTCCACCGTCAGTGTACTGCTGCACTATGTGAATGAAGCCCTTTTACTATTAGTTTGTATACTCCATATATCTGAAACAAACTAAAAAAAAATCACATCCAGCTCCAACTTTTAGCTTTATAATTCAATTTCAAATGTCTCAATATACCACTGCAGCTTACTTCTCACATTTTTGTTATATTTTTTTTTATCTCATTTTCTAGTTACTTATTCACATTATATTTAAATGTGTCTTTTTTATATAATATGCACTTTGAATTTCCTTAATTTCAAAAAATGCCAAACAAATAATCTCGTCTTTCCTCTGCCTTTGGCAAATTGGGCAGCACTTAAAGGCTGGAGAAACCTCCTTGATGAGAAGGCCTGAGTATCATTAGCTGAAGTTGCTGTGTGTGCCAGTTGAAAACTTCTATAAAATGTAAATCAAACTAATGCCCGAACACTCAGTTTACTTCCCTCCACAGCTGTTTTTTTCTTTTTTCTTTTTTTCTCACTTTCAGAGGCTGTCGGTCTGTGTGGTTCTGCTGTTTGCTGTATAGAGCTGTTGGTTTCTAACTTTGATCCTTGGTGGCTATCCCTTCTCTTCCCTGACAGGATCCAGGGATCACTGCAGTCATGCAGCCCTATCGCTCCTCAGCCGGCTCACTAATGATTAGCCGTACCTATTGACTGCATTTGCACGCTTTGAGCAATTAAGCACTTCATTATGCAAATAAAGTGCACTAATTGCCTCACATTTGCTACAGTAATTGATTACAAGATACGATATATGGTTGACATCGGGGTTGACTCCTTCAAAAAGATTTGGCCTTCAACACCTTACAGCCATGCACTTTGTGAATGAATTAATGAAATAACACAGTGGGCCATTTCTCCTGCGTGTCACTCAACACTCAGCACCGCCAATTCAAAGGACAATAGAAGAGTCGGCGGAGAAAGAGATCTCTAATTAAAATGAGTATGTGACAGTCAGAAACACTAACAGTTACAAACTGCAATCTGATGGTAGTCAACAGGGGATTCACCATTAATTGGCCAAATGAGGTTCATCAATCACACAGAGGGGGAATTTTGCACAGACAGTATCCTGTCAGCGTCACCCACTGTGGGGGGAGCAGCATGACGTGTGTCTCAGGCACAGAGTCATGTAGAGAGGGAACATTTTCTTCTCATCTCTCCCTTTTTCTTTCTTTCTCTATCTCTGTTTATCTTCCTCTCCCTCTCCCTGACTCTGTTTCTCACCACATGTGGCTCTCAGTAGACATCTCTCCAACTCATACTGACAGGCTTTGTTTTTCATTGTCGCATTTAAAATGGGGTTTGGCTGGCATTCTATGCCAGTCAAGGCCAAGACAGAATTGTCAAAACACACTGTTGAATTTCAGCTTTTAGAGGTTACTCTACCGATGACATGTTCGAAGAGGTTTGTAACGTCATATACCCTCTCTTCACTGAAGCACTCTTGAAAATACTGGTACTGCAGATATTCTTTTCCGAAAACCTTGATAATTTTTTTTCTTTTTGAAAAAAAAAAAAACATTTTCTCAAAATATTGAAAATCATCTCTGAAGTTGTAATAGGTTGTACAGATTTTTCTTTTTGTCTAAAAGTTTTCCAACTATAAGTGCAATGTAGGTATATTTGAAGACCTAAAAACTATCCTTAGTATTCAGTGACTTAAGTGCCACAACGGATATGATTGCAAAACAAAAGCTGAAGCTCATAACATCCTGCCTTCCTCCTACAGGTCAATAAATATACCCAGGGAAATAATTGACAGTTTCATCAGTTGAACCAATCAATGGTCTGTATATCACTCTCTAGGTTGTGGCAATCACAGGCAAAGTGAGACTTGAAATAGTTACTGCCCTGTATCGCTTCCTCTGCATTACTGGTACGTCTAATTTTGTTACGTGATGTTTCTTTATTGGACAGCGTACCGCAACTGACTTGTCCCAGAAGCTATAATGTTATCTGATTTGTGCGCACACTCACAAATGTGTTGCATGTTGATATCCTCATTACCGTTTTTCCAATGCATCAAACCAGTAATATGTCAGCCATGTCACTGCAAATGGAGTATTCACTGCTGTCTGCATGGCGGTTACCAACAGAGCTACTACACTATGACAACACTTGTCAACAAACCTGTTTGGGCTTTTATTGAAATTAACCTCCAATTAACGGCATGCATAGATAGGGCGACATCCAGGAGTGTGAGGGGTTGAGTTGATGATGGCTCCTCCACGAACATAAAACTCATTCTGTAGTGAGAAAGGGACCTATAGAAATTGTTAGTTTTTCTAAAATAGTAGTTGACTCATTGCAGGATTAATCCAAATTAATTTTTGCCCCTGTCACTTAACTAAATACACACACACACACACACACACACACACACACACACACACACACACACACACACACACACACACACAGACAGAGGCAGACTTTCTACTGTGTGTAAGCCCTGTCATTTAAGAGCAAAGGGTGTGTGAGGCACATCTGTTACCTGAACCAGCTGCTGACCTTGAATTGACTGTCCGTGATGAAGACTTATGGTTGATCCCTGGGCATTTTGTCCTGATGCCTTGTAGATTTTCATCCTAACCTGAGAACATTGGTAGAAACCATAGCGACCTACATCTCCTTCTCTGCTGGACTCTTTTTTTTTTCTTTCCATGTGTCTATCTTTCTTTTTTCCCCTCAGGAGTATTTTTGCAGTAAGTAGAAAATGGAGAGGAAATGTCATTATATGCTCATAAGAATTACTTGATAATTACTATCATCAAAACAGAATTCTCTGTAATATCCAAAATGTATATGGAATCATGAACTTTACAATTCTACTAAGGCTGTCTTCTCATTGGTCAGACATCCCATCTGGTGAGGATAATGGATGAAGCTACATTCATGATGTGCCCTACCACTGATTTCCTTTCTGAGCATTTTTTTTTCTTTTTTTCTGTTTCTACAGTCTCACAGGATAATAGCTGTTGAGACAGTGACATTATTATCATTATAATGTTAAGATATTAACCTTAGAACATTAGATTCTATCATGGAACTGAAAAATTGATTGGATATGTTGATATTTCACTATTGATCCGCACATCACTATACTCTACCAATTAGAACACTAACCAAGCAGAATGAACAGAAAAATAGTGCACTGACAGGCTGTTCACAAGAAATTGTAGAACACACTTATTAAACCAGTTATTGGCCAACTGGGTCGAAGCTGGAAAGAAAATCCTAATACTGTTCAAGTTGATACGGTGAAGAGACAGAGCATCAGTGTCACTCCTCTGCACTCATGTATCCGTCCACCTGGTCAAAGGAAATGCAGTGTTAGTCAGATCACACTGCATTTGCACACTTTCATAATGGACATGCAATGACATTTCCACCAGACTGACTTAGACAGGCTGCAGGAACACATGGTTAGTCTCCTCCTTTGCAGAAACTTTACAGTCAAAAAGGTTGAGAAAAACAAAGACAAACAAAAATGTCTTTTTTCTGTGATAATTTACAAACATTTAAGCTATACTCAGACTCTCAAAACAAAACCAAAGACAAATGCATAATGCAAAGCCTATCCTCAAACAAATAAACCAAAATGTCTAATCTGAGTAATAAAGAAAGCTTGATGTTTTTGGTTTATGCATAAAGAATATTAAAGAGGTTCTGACCATATTTAAATCAGTCCATTAACTTTGTTCTGCAAAGCAAAGACGCTCAGCAATCCAGGCCATACGGCAACAAAACACCCCAATAAAGGCTTGTTTTAAACAGACAAGCATGGACTGACTGAATAAGTAACATGCATCAATAAAGCATCAGTGTGAATATGATATTCAGACAGAGTTTTATTATAATAAACCCTGTTCAATTTAAATCTGTGCACTATTTCTATTTGGGCTTAAATATCAAGCTAGTATCACTTGGCACACTAATCAATTGTGCAGAGTGTCTCAAATGACATTATGTCATTTGAGATATTTCTTCTATATGCCACATTGACAAATGATTAAATCTGACAGGCAGCAATAACAACTCTCATCAAATGTAGACATTTTATATGAAAATGCCCATTATTGTTCAGATTAGATAGGAACAGCAAGAATCAGTGAATATGACAAGCCAATACGTGATGAATGCTGTCGAGTGCAAGTATGAACATGTGCAGATATTGTAATTCATTTGTATTTCACTCATATTTGGATACAAACTTGTCACAAGCATCTTATAAGATAATGATTTAGAACTGACAGACTGTGAGATGATGAGAGGAGGACTGGACGGGCCACCCCTTTAAAAGCGCCCTGGAGGCCAAGCTGACACCAGACAGCTAAACAATAAACTGAAACTGACTATAAATCTAATTAATGCTGAGGCAAGCTGCAGAGTCAGATTATAGTTCTCTGTAGGTTTGTCAGTGTGAATATGTTTGACAATACACTATTTTAACATGGTTAAAAACATCGATTTCTGCAGCTTTAAAGCCATGCTTTGGAAATTGCTTTGTTCTGGAAGCAGCTAACTTTGTGCTAAAGCTAAGGATAATGTTTTATACACACCTGATTCACTTTAAATTATGTTCACCACTGTATGCTCATTTTAAATGAATTTTCTATGATATAAATACAAATCCTCTGCACTTTATGGATTAGAGACTTTTGGAACCAGTGGCTCCTCCCATTTCACAACCCTTTAATAGAACTTCTGTATGATAATGAGGCTGTTTGTGAGCACTATGCAAAACAGGGTTTTCTGGATCTTCATTTTTTTTTTTCAGAACACATACACACCCTGTTCCTTGCAAGTCCGTGGTGAAATAAATGTTTTAACACACTGCCAAAAGTGTCAGCTGTAATGTAGCTTCAAACACAGTTCTGTCCAACTGTGTCCCGGTGTTAGAAGTCACGGAGCAGGCACAGGTGCTAAAACACACATCCAAAGGTGTAGGTAGAAAAAGGTGTTAACTGGAAGGACATGGTGGTGGGTGTTGCCACAGCTCAATAGAAGAGGTTCTCAGCAGCATTTTTGGCATCACCAACACACCAATGCACTGGAACTATCCATTTTATTTATTGTTTGTTTCATGTATTTATTATTTTAAATGCAGTAACATACGATATTTGGGATGTTGAAGCAGATCATGGCACCGATCAGGGCAATCAAAGCAGGTCAGACAAGTTTCCTCTCTAGTAACAAGCATAGACGTAATGTAGCAGATTAAAGACAAACTTGAGTTATTTGAATGACTGCAGGTTTTACAAGCTCTGTGGGCTGAACACACTCCTGGGGCATGTTTGGGATGGATAGTACAGCAGGGTATAATGTCTCAGGCAGTCTTAAACCTCTGAGAGCAAGGTCAGGATGTTTCATCTGAAATGTTATTCTGATGGCACAGGCTCCATTGCCCTTCTCCTACACTTAACGTGTACAAACCGAATTTTGGGAATCTTACTTGAATTAAATTGCAGCATTAGAGGACTTTTTTTTTCCTCCTGTTTCTTACTATCCTGTGTTTTTAAGTGCAAACTGTTTGTTTGTATTTCACCATATTATTTGGCTCTTCATGGTCGTTTAGTTATAAAAACAGTGGTGAAACCAGTGAGTTAATTAATACAGGCAACCCTTCAATGTAACATTTACTGTTATTACTAGATAGAAATTTATATTATAAGGGGGAAGGAGGAGGTTTGCAAACACATCGGAGGTCACAGAGGTTCCTATAGGAACGAATGGACTTCCACATAAAATATGCAAAGCAGAAAAGACTTCTGACTTTGACTTTCATAGGTCGTCTTTGCCAATCAGATTACTTGGTCGAAGCACATTATTGCACATGTGTGATTCTTTTACAACAATCTTCTTCAACTTCAAATTTTTTTGTTCAAATAAATGCGGGTCTACTTATTATGAATTTATTGGTTAATGATTTCATAATTTTTAGTCACTGGGGGGAGCCAAAAATTAAGAGGTGTCATGCAGTGCTCCAGCATAAGTGGATTGGAGAATGCAGTGAGGGTATGATGATTATTGTTTTTGTGTGTGTACGTATGTATGTGAGCGCAGTGCCTCAGGGAAGTCAAGGAATCTGCGTATGTGAAATAGCTGCGAGGCAGTACAGAACGACAGCCTTGAATGAGACATTTTCTATTGAAGTGATTAAATGATTGAGTACAGTGAAAAAACTCATTCATCTCTGAGCAAGGTGATAAGGGACATCTGAATGTGCGGGCGTTAGAGAGAAAGCGCCTCTTTGTGTGTGTGTGTGTGTGTGTATGTGTGTGTGTGTGTGTGTGTGTGTCACAGATGTTGAACATGTTGTGAAATGGGACTGGCATGGATGCGACCAGAGAGGTTCGGAGCTATGCCGACAGGAGGACCATGTCTTTTTACCTTACATCTAAACCGACAGCCAAATATTTATCCTCAAAACAGCCTAAATCCTACATTTTTAATTTGACCTTTATCAGAACAAAGTAAACAGTCTCAAAATGAAATGTATTTAGTGGGTTTTTTCAGTTTTTTTTTTTTTTCTGCACCCTCAGAAACAGGAGCAGAATTGTTGGATAGAAGCACCTTGAATTTACCATTTATCATTTGTCTTTTCTTTTCAGCAGATTCTTTGTAATTACTAAAGTGAACGGAGGAAGTGGGTGGTGCAGGTCTCTCTGTGTGTACGCATGTGTGTTTTTTTTGTTTTTTAATCTTTTAGAAATGATTGGTAGTGATGGACGGACTGAAATGTATTTTTTTTAACTGAAAAGAACTAACAAAATACACACAAATCATTGAGCTTCTGTTTGTTGCGGACACATTTTGGAGGTATGAGCTCCTCTTCCTCTTTTTGGTGTTTCTTTGTAGTCTCCTGGTCCTCTAACTTCTGTATATATTGCTGTAAACAGTTTGGGAGACAGCTTTGAGTGCTGGTGCTGGCAGATGTGAGCAGATGCTGCATGTTACTACACAGAGCTAGATTCTGCTCACAAAGCCTACTTTAGCCTACTTTTGCTATTTGATCACATCGTAGCCTTTGTTGCAGGGAAACTGTAATACAACAATGCAATGCACGCTATAATTACATTGGCTTAGGAGACCAGCTATTGAGTGAGTGACACAGTTAGGCCTCTCACTTGCCAAATTTAATCCTGAGGTTCTTGGCTGGTTTAAGACACACTCAGTCAACTGATCCCATAATAAGCAATTTTAGCACTAGGAGGAGATTTGAATCATGGAAAGCTGTGCAAATGGCCCTCATGTCATTTTACAGTCAATTTTATGGTAGGAATTGTGGCATTATATTTAACAAGAGTAACCAAAACACTCTCAATAGCTGTCGCATGAATATAGCTTTAAATCTGCCATATGCATGAGTTATTTTTAAATCAATAATTATATTATAATAAAAGGCGTATATCTGGAGAGACTAGTGGGTTCTTGAGGCTTACCAGGCAGCTACACTGAGTTAGTAAAGTATGGGAACTGTAGTCAGAGCAGCTGGTGCAACATTATGTTTCCTTGATGTTCAATAATCTGCCTACACCGGGTGTGAGTGAAGCACAAAGCAGAGATCTGCTATAGAAACATTGAAATAGATCAGTAATCTATTTTGGTTCTTTAGGTGAGCTGTGGGCTTCCTTTTCACAAGCCAGAGAAATTGATCTGATGAAAAACTGAATGAAAGGAAATGATAAAAGAAGATTAAAAAGGAAAGAAAGAAGACGCTTATTAAACCAATATCCATACCCAAGCACAATACTTTTAAATGCTCCGGTACAGTAAAAAGGCCGTGACTTCCAAAAACAAATCAAAATAATGCTGCTGTAGGGTGCACAGTGTTGTCTCCATAGCCATTAGCGTTCTTGTAATTCTAACATTACAAGATGACAAAATGATGGTTTGTGAAGCGTGTGTTCAGACTTAATATAGCCAGAGTATTAGAGTGCCTGGAATTCCATCAATGATTACGGTTAACATTTGTGTTCTATCTCTACTTGACACAAAGGTTAAGCCACACCCTTTTGTGTTAGAGCCTCAGTAGCCTTGTTGGTGACACATAACCAATCACAAGCACATTAAGTGTATGTCTAAACCCGCTTAGCATGGGTAGCCTTTTGAAAGCGTTGATGGGTTCATGTTTCTCTCTTTCTCTCATGCGCTCTCTCTCTCTCTAACACAGACACAAACACATATATACACAAACACACACACACACACACACACACATGCACGCACGCGCGCATGCTCTTCCTACCTCAGGCTCTCCCATCAACTGCTCTAATCTCCTGAATGCCATCCACACTCACTGTTCATCCCCCTGCCTTCAGGATTGGTTTCACACAGTGATCCCCTCACTGCCCAGACAGACGACTCAACAATTAACCTCCAAGGCTGACCTGAAATATCTCAAACCTTCTCCCTTCAGCATTCTTATTGGTCTCTAATAGATTTCTAACAGGTCAGAAAAAAAAGGTGGATTGAATTTCACCTGTCCAACCCTTCGACTCAGAGCAGAAACACTGCTCAGTTTGTATGCTTTTTTTTTTTGCCCCCCTCCACACACACACACACACACACACACACCCCACCCCACCACCATCTTTAAATACCACTATTGTGATTGTTATACAGGATGTTGTCTGAGCTTAATGTGTGTAATGATCGGGCCAGCCTGGTGATACATAGTGCCAATATGATAATAATGGTATTAGACTTTGTGGCATTCTACCAATTATTCTACCATTGCTTCTCCATTTCCATTCTGTTAAAGCCCTCCATTTCAGTTATGTTGCTAATAGCCAAAAAGCACTCCGATGGAGCCAATTTGACTGAAACTGTATTCCCCGTGAAGAAGATTAGTCCCTGTGTTATTTAATGTCATTTTAGCCATTATTGCAGGATTTACAGCACACGCAGTGTCTGTTTCCAGCCTTTGTGGTTATCATCCCACGGAGGGCAATTTGTATGCCCCACTGTGCTTTGGTGGCCACTGGTTGGAAATCCAGCGATTGCCATCATTTTCCTGACTCTTTTTTGTGTTTAAATCACCTTTCTTACACTGTGAATTACGTTGTATTTCTGATGTTGAGTTGCATTTTAAAATGCATCCTTGTGCTGTGAGGATTTTCCACGTATGTTGTGCCTGTGTGTGCGTACACGTGTAAGGGAAAGCATAAGTAGATAGTAGCCACTAAGGTAATGATTCATAAGACAGCCAATAGGACTTATCCACTAATAGATCTCCTGGGAGATAACCTAATCCCCCAACAATATCTCCTTATCATATTACAAGTGAACTATGTTCAGAATGGGGTTCACAATCCACAAATGAATACTAAGCCCTATACTGAGCTTTAAGCTTATTAGATTTGATCTAAAACAGAGCAGTATCAAGTATTCTCCCCAGATGCAAAGCTGATCAGAGATAATAGTTTTAATTTCACAGTCTACTGATTGCTGGAGCTTTATATAAAATAACGTATGTTTTTTGGGTTGTTTTTTTTTTAAACACATCATTGAAATAAAGGAAGATTTATAAAGAGGATTTACAACATAATCTACAGTCGTGAAGTAAAAGCCAGGACAGTAAATACACTTTGTAATCTATTCTTGGCTTCTTTTGTCATCCGAAGAGATCACACAAGGGAGCATGTCAGTGGCAAATGAATGTCCAACTTCTTTTCAAGGTGCAGATTTCAGATTAATAGTATTACCCGTCTCTATCTTTCTGTCCTCTTTCTCAGAGATGATACAATTTGCAAAAGATGAGGCGCCCCCCTTCCCCTTATCTCTCTCTCTCTCACTTACTCTCTCGGTCTCCCTCACCCATCTATTACTTCTTTGCCCTCACTGTCTCATGTTACCCATCCACTTTCTTCTCTTTATCCTCTTCTCTCAGATTGACTAAGCTCTAAAGAGGTTTGGTAACTCTTTTCAGGATTCCGAGAGGAAGAGATTGTATGAGTGAGTAGATATTCTCCACAGAGCCCCAAATGGCTTTGTGATGGCACGCAGACTCCCGGGGCATCCACTAGATTTTAGTAGCCCTTTATTTTTTCTCTGATGTGAGAGCTTCCCCGTGTCAAATCTTAGTTATTAGCAACACTTCTGTTTGTACCACTCACTGACAGAAAAGGAGAAGCTGGACATATTTGAATAATTGTCTCTGCAGATGTATTTGCCTGCTAATAATTCATTGAAATTAAAAAAAAAAAAATATATATATATATATATATATATATATATATATATATATATATATATATATATATATATATATATATATTTTAACTACTAGTAAACCTAATAGTAAACCTAACCTTTTAAAAGAAATATACAATTTAAAATATTACGTACATACAAGTAAAAGGCACATTTTGCTGCCCTTATCTATTAACTGTTTCATATAACGGCTGAACTCCATCTCACTGTTTCTGGCACTCGTGTATGATTATCTGTAAAAATGTTCCTTCTTTTTAATTCTTACTCTTCCCTCTCATATATAAAAACACAAGGCCAAAACCTTCCAGCTCTGGGTTCATCTGGAGTTTATTTGTGTACGTCTGAGTGCGTTGCTGGATCTACGTGTTCACAGATCTTGAGCCAATAAAGGAGAGAAAGCTCCACGGTCAATTAATTGCTTGATTAGATGTCACAGATGGATTTACATATTTTACCCAACTTTTTTTTTTTCTATCGATCGTAATGCCAGGACACACACTATCCTTCAGCGTTTTGAAGGAAGAAGATGATAAAGATTTTTCTTTTTATGTCCCAGTGAAGGAGAAAGGAAAATCTTTTTTTAATCATGGGCAACGACGGATTGAAGCATATTTATTTGATGTGAGTGTGATTCTTACTGGAGGGTTAATTGTTATTATGGCTCATCTTATGCGTCATTGAAGAATCCAAAATAAAGCTTAAATATTTGTTTCCATTTTAAAGTAAATGGCAACTCTCAGTCCCAACAGTAATGTTTGACAACAGTGATTCCCTGCCTGGCAGTGGAGAAACCTCCAAGGGGTTCAAAGATAAAGCAAAGTGCTAGCAAGATACATAATGACCTAGTGTGGAAAACCATTTATTACCATTGCATTTTTTTCTTTGCTAGATGGTTTTCTGGCGTTTTAAGATTACCATATCAAACAATCTCAGAAACCAAATCGCTCAGAGCATTACTCACACACTTATGCAATCTGTGACAAGGGAGTAATTAAGACTGCCTCTTTTTTTAAAGGTTCACAGTCTAAAAATGGTTGGGAACCGCCGAGTTGGATGGGAAGGCTTGAATCACATTAGCTTTGAAAAGCTGGTCTTCCACCATCTTTTCTCCTGACGCTCATCTGATGCTACCTGCTGAATATCTCCAGCCACATTTGGAGGAGGTGCTGTGGTTTCACCTCCGTTGAGTGCACTCACATCAGTTTCACATGTAGTTGACATTCATGTTCAGGTTTCCTCTGAAATCCAGCTTTGGAATTTTTCCACATTCATCGCATATTTCTTAATCATCTTTTTTTTTTTTTTAATTATTTTGCGTTGTCAGATCGTGAGAGGTCTCTCTATTGAGTGTTCAAACTGCTCTTATTTCAGCTCTTGTTTCATTACACGGCATTGGCATGTGTTCAATAGGTCGCTACACAAGTTTGATTCATGATTGTTCCCCACAGCTTGTTATTAGTGCAGCATCAAAGTGAGACTTGGTAAACACATTTGCATTTTAATGACTGATATAGATCGCTTTCCTGCTCAATACCACCATCAACCCACAACCCAGCCCTACCCACACAGATAAAAGGTGGCCTGCTTCCAGTTAAAAACACCAACCAACCAAATACTAGCAAGTACTACAAGTGAGCATTTGAATGCAGAGGAGGCATATTCATAGACTGTCTTACATTCAGGTTGTACCTTTGTGGCCTATCAATTTTCCAAGGTTTTAGGTAACATCAGAGTAAGAATAAGAAAAAGTCCAGAGATAGTAATAAAAGTTCCCCTCTGGACTTATTTGAAAACATGAAAATACTCAATTTCATATTATATATATACAGTATATATACACAGTATATATACATATATATATATATATATATATATATATATATATATATATATATATATATATATATATATATATATATATAAATAATGTGTGTGTGCTGGGGGCTTCAATTTCTCCACATTCTAATTCGTTAGTACATAAGGGTCGAATGAAACAGGGCTTCAACACTGCACAGTTGCATGAGCAAGGACAGGCAATGTGGACATGACATAATCCGGCAGCTCAGTCACAAAAGCGATAAATTCCTGTGGCCAAATTATCCAGCCAAACTCCAGCACCAAAAATTGTCCAGATAGACACTGAATGATGTTTCTGTGTGACGAAGGCTTGAAAATATTTTTTTTATGGGCCTGTTATTCTCTCTCTCTCTCTGCTGTATGTTAATCCATAGAGCAAATTTATGGTTTGGGGTGATACGATATGATACAGAGGCGGCACCGTGGTGCAGTGGTCAGCACTGTCGCCTCACAGCAAGAAGGTTCCGGGTTCAAGTCCCGGCTCAGGCACGGGATCTTTCTGTGTGGAGTCTGCATGTTCTCCCCTTGTCTGCGTCGGTTCTCTCCGGGTACTCCCCACCATCCAGAGACATGCAAATGGGGATGAGGCTGATTGATACTCTAAATTGCCTGTAGGTGTGACTGTGAGTGTGAATGGTTGTCTGTCTCTATGTGTTGGCCCTGTGATGGACTGGCAACCTGTCCAGGGTGAACCCCGCCTCTCGCCCGTAGCTGCTGGGATAGGCAGCTAGGCTCAGCCCCCCTGAGATAGGCCCAGCCCCCCCCCCCCCTCCCTTAATAGGAACAAGCGGAAGACAATGGATGGATGGAGGATATGATACAGTGAGTGTTACGGTGTGTACAGTGGAGCCTTACATACGCATTGTAACTCCCGTCCCACCCCTGTAACTCAAAGAAATATTTCCTGGCCCTCTGCATTCATGACCAAATGTCAATCTTTCGTGTACAGCACAGTGATGACCTAAGTGTGAGCAAGAGTGAGATAGTGGTACAAAGCAACAAGGCCAAGAGTGAGTTACAGTTTAGACAACAACTGATATTAGTTGTGATGTCACACATCCTGCTTGTTGCTCCAACTTAAACTCAAATTTGATGAGCTTCTTTCCACTTACAGTAGAGTCAAACAAATATCGTTCACCAGCATCATTCAACACTGGGAAGCTCATCATCCGAGGTGGAAAAGTAAAATGCATTTTTGAGCGAGGGGACTATAAAGAAAGTATCTGGGTTAATGTGCATACAATACGGAATAGAACAGTTAATGAAGCGAGATTGAGCAGTTCAAAATGATCTTTGAGAGCACAAATGAATGTCATCAGAGCAGCAATCAGCCAGTGACTCATGAGTACTTCAGGAGATGGATCATTTTTTTTTCCTCAACTCACAATTTCTTCTACTGCAGCCTGCAAAGAATGATGCTACCCATTAAGGAGAGGTTGCCCCTGTGTAATCTGCCTGTGTGACTGTGATAAAGATAATGTGAAAAAAGGCTTCTCTACACTGATTCATACCTTTTTTTTGTGTCAATAATAGATGTTCAAGGTGTGATGCTTTGGCTCTGTAACAGCAACTCCTCAAATGCTTGTGACAATACCAGTGTGTGTGTGTGTGTGTGTCTCTCTCTCTCTCTCCATCTCTCTCTCTCTCACTCTCTGTCTCAAAAACAGACATGTTCAGAACAGTCAATGGAATTTCCTTCAAGGTGGACAACAAAAAGATGGCACAATAAATCTGTTTAGTCGGCTACAGAATTCTTTTCCACCCATTTACAATGCTTTCTTACACCCATTTTGTTTCTCTTGTGAAAGTACACATTTTTGCAGATTTTTTTTTTTTTGAGAAATCAATCTGTATTTTAGAAGCGATAATGTTAGCAAGTGTTTTCTTAGGGAGTCCATATGCTATTAAGCTTCTGCTTTGGGATGTATACAAAGCCAAAAAACCTTTTTGCTGTGTCACTCCTCGACAACCAATCAAGCAAATAACAATGATTTTCTCAGACAGTGCTATATTTCTGTCGAGAAACGAAATATAATTGGCTGAAGAAAGTGAAGTTTAAATGCGGAATTGCTTTGTTGTTATATATCGCTGACAGTACTGTTGTCACTTCGCAATAGTAGACAGACTGGAGGGTGAGAGGACGGCATCTGGGGAGGCTCTAATTCATCTGTTTGTCTGTGTTTTCCTCCCCACACTAGAAGGGGAAGGAGGCTGTAACAAGGCCCAGCTCCACAGGGGAGAGTTGTGTTTAGTGGTGGCATTGATTTTATAAAAGGTTGCACAGCGGGGAAGATAGGTAGGGCTGTCAACCTTAGCTCTCACCAAAGCACATCAAACCGTCTAGCTAATTATGCCCTCTCTGTTTTCCAAAAACCCTAATAAGGACACACAGTATGCAAACATATGTCCCCAATCGTCCTAATGAAACTGATATCTATATATCTATATCTATCTATCTATGTATATCTATATATAGATAGATAGATACGGATACATGCACCACTCAACAGGTAGATGTTTTTCAGTTAGATTCAGGAGAGGTTGAGTTACATTAGGAAGCATACAGAAGAATCCAGCTGGCACACGTAGAGACGGACAAGACAGATTTGTACATGCTCTTTGATAGATAGCTGTATGTAAATGTTGCCTGTTACCATTGTCATTTAGAAAAAGAATAGGACAACTGATGAATTAGAGGGCGAGGGAGAGCAGGACAGAAATGTGAGAGGGTCAGAGTGATGAAGACGGCTGGCGAGAGAGGAGAAAAAAAAGTAGAGTGAATGAACTGACCATGCACACACTTTGATTTTTACAGTCAAGAGGACACATAGGTAGTTTATCAGCGGCTTGCCAGTGCTCTCTCACCCTGTTTTCTTGGCAGGGTCAAGTGTGGAGACTCCACTAAGTTGGACACAGAACATACATTTCCACCCCACTTGACTTCCAACCAAAATGAACCATAAGTCACTGCTCTCCATTTTGACTTAGTCACACTGTGGATTTATGTGCGATTAGGCCATTTGATTGAACTACTGTCATTGTCCATAAGATCCAGGGAGAATTGATGGAGGTGTGACCGCTCCGAGAACAGTAGGTGGCAGTATGTCCACTTACAGCTGGTTGCTATCTGCCTTTTTTTTTTTTTTTTTTTTTTTAACAGTTGACCTTTTGCATCACAAGCAGCATCCCCGTGGAATGTCGGACTTAAAACTGTAAAAAGAAAAAAAATATTTTTCAACACCGTACATTTCTCCACATCTTTCCACAAAATGTGACACAGGAGGGGTCAGATGCAGACTCTGAGACAAAAAAGTTAATTAGTCCAGAGTCAGTGCACAGATATTCTGTCAGCAGTGGCAACAGTATTGAATCATCGTGTAAGAACACCAGTCAAACAACAAGAATCATCAGGTCCAAATCAGAAGAGATCAGAGGGCTGGAACACAGGGGGCAAGATGAAGGACAGGGACAGACTGAGGGGAAGACATGACTTAACAACGTGGGCAGGCAGTGCCAAAATAAAAGCACGAGGCAGGAAACACTGGGAATGAATGACGACAAAGTACTGCTTGTGTCAGAACCAGATTTGATGGAAACACCTTTTTGTTGCCATGATAACTCCTTGACTGCACATGTGCATTGACTTGAGGTAAACACTATAGCGACACCTATTGATCATACACACAAACGCTCAAGCCAGTTTGGGGCTGATTGAAGCACGCTGCGTCCGGCCTTATCGAGGTAATTACTCTGACTTAATATGATTTCAGTGGAACGTGAATGTGTTTACAAGTCCACTTTTAGTTGGGAGGCTACAATACTTTTTCCAACATCATCAGTGTCAAATGCGACCTTCATTACTCTCTGGATATTGAAATTGAAGTTTGTGGAGAGAGTTTGATGGGTCTTTGCAATTTATTGTGCATTTATAAATAACAACGCAACAATTTGTATGTATAAAGTCTATATTTGCATATGTATTCATGAGTCTGTGCATGTAAGACAGCTGCTTCACAAATCTATTATTCCAAAGTGCCAGTTTTCTGTCACTCATTAGGCACTAATCATTGGCAAATCCACTTGCCTTCCAGCGATTTCATCTTACTGTTATCCCCCTGTCATATTTCCCCTGTTTCTGAACCATGAAACCCAGCTGTTTTTTGACTGGTGATTCACACAAAACTCCTCCGTCCGCCCGCTGAGCCACATGACAGAAAACTCCTGGAGATCATTTTATCTTACCCTTGATTGCCAGATAATTATCAGTTAATTATTTAGAGCCTTAAATTAATTTTCTAAAAATAGTCTCTGTGCCTCTGCGTCGCCAACGGAGACGGCTCCATTATTCCACTCTCACCAGCCTGCAGTTCTCTGGCTCTAACGCCTCATCTTTGACAGCTACTCCTGCCACTGACATCTGACTTATAATCCAATAAAGGAGGTTGTCCTTTTGTGTTTAAGACAACCCACTTTAAGTCTAATTGTCAGTCACTGTTTGAATTTCCCCACATTCTGTTTGTCATACATGTCATCTGCCAGAGAGGGAAGTTGAAACTTACAGCTCACTTGGGTGCAGTGATTAGAAACGAACGTCTTCCACCTACATGGTGAAGCCCATAGTTCTTTCAAGGCTGAATTTTTAGATTTTCAAACCAAACTTTCTTCTGCAACATCCACCACACTCTTATTCTATAATTAGCTTTGTCCATTAATAACTTTACCTGTGTGTTACAACTCTCTTTAGTGGATAGCATCTTCTTTTTAACTTCTGCATCTGCTCTTAGGACACTTCATTAAACTGAAAGTGTTCTGAAAAAAGAAATGTCCTGTAAGTGATCTTATAATGGGATTCATTGGCTCAAAGAATCGAAATGCATCCCTGCCCCGCATGCACTCACGCACAAATGCACAAATACAGCTGGACAGCCCGCGCGCACGCGCGCGCACACACACACACACACACACACACACACACACACACACACACACACACACACACACACACACACACACACACACACACACACACACAAAACGAAAGGAAGGGCCAAATAGGTTGACCCGCTGAATGTGTTTGTGCTGTGGTAATGATAAGGCTATTGAATGGAGCTGTTACTCTGCCACACAAGCTGCTGGGCAAGTGGTCTGACTGAAGAAATTTGATCAATAGGTCTGTCTGTCTTTCTTTTTCCTTCCCCTGTTGTCTTTTACCGCTCAACCCTCCATCCCCATTTTCAAACATGAAAAGCAATAGATCATTCTTGCACTGTCGTACATTTTGCAACAGGTATAGCTTACTGAAAAATCTTAAATGTCATGTCTTTGTGCAGGTTTTTGAAACTTACTTATCTCTAGTACTAAAAAGGTTGATTATCATATTTTGAATAAATATGCAAAGCAATGAAGGCAGTAATCATCAGTAGGCAGTTTTAATGATTTGTTATCAAACCATGTGTCAGATTTCTTGTGCACTTATTGATTTGATTACTGGAAATCAGTCTTGTTGGAGACAGCTTAAATGACGAGGCCTACAGTGCATGTTGTGCTGCTAACCCATGGTCTCGTTCCCATATTAGACACAACAATGCATGATATTATCATAGTTGAGGCAATGAACTTTACATAATATGAAGAAATCGGACTGTAGCTCTGTTCATTGTGCGGTACAGAATGCCAGTACAGTCCAGCATGAAAGCAAGAGATGACAGGAATAGTTGAAACATTTCCAAGTAGTCTGAAGACGCCAATAATGGGCCGTCAAATATGGCATCCTTTTAAGAAAACCACATTATCTGACTTGAGTGGTCTGCTCAGGAGGCAAGGATCCAAAGTGGTCCAAATTCAATCTTTTTTGTGTGAGAATGAAACCTTTATGATGTTTGACTTTTTAGCATCCATGGCATTGTTTTGCTTTTCTTTAGGCCAACAGACTGATGAGAAAGAAAAATTATAACAATGTTTTGCAAATGTCTGGTTCCTGCACCCCTAAATTAAAAAAAAAAAAAAAAAAGACCAGTAAAGGATTAGGAGTAGCTGCCTATTATGCAATAAAACCTTGTAATTATTCGATTCGATAATTTCCCGGGCCAGGGACATTCTCATTATGTACATCTTGAGATCTGAACAAAATTTAAACTGCCATTCTAACCCTGAATAGACATACTAATTAATTCCATCACTCACATCAACATGCCTACTTCCAATTTTGAAATATGTTGATTTTAATGCGCTATTTATGTAACACAAATCAAATCAGTGCAGACGGAGTAATTCTGATCGCTGGCTAGACACTGGCTGGCCACTGAGCGTACATTTGTGTGTGAGTTGGCAAATGGCTTATTAGAGGCAGACGAAGACAGTCAAAACAAAGAGGCAGAGAGACAGAGAAGGAAATAAAATAGACCAGAAATTGTGATTCATCGCTGTCATTGTCGCACAGAGCTACATGGACGGGGCATGTGAAAGAAAGTACTGTAAGTCTTCACTGTGCGTCCCACTCATTCTTTGTACTCTCTCCGTTGTAAAGCCAGACAGGTCTTTTAGACTGATTATACTTCAAGGAAAAAGATTACTTTCCCTCTCAATAGGAGACCAAGAAAGTAATGTGTTGTTATTATAATGTATTATCCATGAATGAGGAGAACAAGGTCTGATAGTGTGGGCAACATAAACCAGAAAGGATGCAGTATTAATAGCAGCAATTGGTACTATTGTGTGAATATCGCAATTTCCTCTGCTGTTTGATAATTTGAGGATGTGTATTCATCTGTAAAAGATCAAATATTCATGATTATGGAAAGGACACCGTTCATTTTCCTACTTTATCAGATTCACCTAGCTTCATTTATGAGGAAAGGAAGGCAGGATTCATGGTAGATCAATCCAACAATATGCCTAATATCAATTTATTCACGGGTGTCTTTTCAGAGTAATATTATTATAAATTTGTCTTCCTGTGGACGCTGAGCTGTGTGATAAAAACGCACCTCTGTTAAATGATGGGCATGACGCCTGTGTTCTTTCACATACTTGTCTCTTCAAGGGGCATCTCACGAGCCATTGTAATGTAGATGGTGGGATTGATGTTTACCGATTAAATCAGCGTCAGGTGGAAGCGAGAGACTTGACCTTTTACAATTTGACAAGTATGAATTGTTGTAAACACAGTGAATTTGAATTGTCAGTTTCCCAGTATCTGAAAATTACACAGGGAGGCACAAGCCGGGGGCACGGATGTGACATGAGATTGCTTTGGATGAGGATGAAAGGATGACAACAACCATAAAAGGTTATCAAAGATAAAACTATCTCTCGCTCTCTTTTTCCTCCCTATTGTGTTTTCACACATTGACTCACCATCCCTATAATACTGGACGCCAAATTATTTTTTTCTCATCTTTTTTCCTGTGGTTTCTCCCTTTTTTAAATAGCTTATCCATGATTCAACAGGTCATTCCCTTGGACCTAATCCCCTCATTTCTTATTTATATCCTCTCTTTTCATTTATCAGATGTAGTCATTATAGCCACCAGTCTTCTCTTCATTGGATTGTTCCGACACAACTGGGTTCTGTAGTGAGGAGCTTTGAATGCTAAAGCAGAAGTAACCCACCTCTCTATAGGAATAAATATTTCAGGAACAGATGGGCAGAATAAATTGACGGTAAAATTCCCATCAAATCTGTCTTCTTTTTTTTCAAGAGAGAAAGGGGAGGTGAGAGCTGTAGGGGAGATGATGGAGAGGTGCACCGACAGAGGAAAGGTCATGATCCCTGTGTCAAATTGGTAATGTAATTCACTGAGCCTCTGATGTGTAAAAAGTACACCCCCTCAAGTATATTAGATATACGATATTTACATATACTATCTAGCTTTTACATAGAGTCTGCTGTAATGAGTAGATATGTATATACTCAACAAATTAGATAAGCAAAATATAGATGAAGTCTTGCAGCATGGAGAAAGAAATAGTGATTTAAGGAAGTGTTTGAGGGAGACAGTGAGAGCATTGAAGGTTAAGAGGTTATGTTAGTGTCTGATCACTGCAGCGGCACACTGATGCTCTACATTAATTACATTTTGTGAGGGGGAGGGACATGGCATCGAGTAATCACCACCCCGTTGGCACCTTCTGTAATCCAACAGAGACGGAGAGCAAGAGTAGAGAGAGAGAGAGAGGAAAAAAAGAAAAAAAAAACAGTTGGGTGTGTGTGTGTGTGTGTGTGTGTGTGTGTGTGTGTGTGTGTGTGTGTGTGTTTCCCACACATGTGCAAATGGATCAACAGGATAGAGTTTCTCAATGGTTGATTTTCATCCAAGGTGTTGTTTTGATTGCTTTGGACAAAGTCCAGCAATTTGCAGGGTACTGTTTCACGAAGGCATTCCTTTTTTTTTTTTTTTACAGATTTAATTATTTTCACTGCATGAAATGAGCATGACTTGAATTCTTGTACTCTTTTTTTGCATCACATATGCACCCATTTTACAAGAACTGACACGGCAGAGATTCTCTCTTGTTTTTTGTTTTGTTTTTTAGAGTGAAAGTCCCTATGAAGTGTCCTTTGCTTCTGTGTATTTTACGTGTTTCTGATCAAAAGAAGTCAAGCTAGGGTTGAACTTTTCACCAGTATCAGTTAGTGGATACATTAGCTAATTGCACTGAATGTACATAACTCCCCTCGAGGCACTTGCACCAGACTGGTTGAACTGGCTATACCATTAGGCCTCTTCTAACGAATGAGGATGAATTATTTAATTGTGCAACTCGGTTATTGGACCGAGTGGATCCATGGTTATAGCAAAACAAGTCATTTTGCAGCAGTATCCAACATTTAGCAGCCAGAAGAGTAACTACAGAGGAGCAAACTATTCCTGGGTAGCTCTTTGCTGATTAATTCAGTCTTACAGTTCCTTTAGACTTTCCAAATGTTCTTCCCAAATGGATCGAATTCTGTATAACAAGTCATTCCATGGGAGGAGGCCAGGTCTATGGGGGTGCAGTGCATCACAGGATGGGTAGGGAGGGCCATACAAATTGGCAAAAGCATTTTCATTGGAAGATGGGGATTTTGAAATAGAAATACTCTGATGCTACTTATTTTTCTACGTCTTTGCTGCATATAATAAGGGATCAATGAACAATTTATACGGGGATGCAGGGCTGAAATTGAGAAAGTGTACTTTTTTATTTCACAGAACTCATACCTGGAGTGGTAAACTGTGTTCTCATTGAGCAAACTTAGGTTGCCTCCGCAGGCACTTCAAACAGAATCTTTGCTACTGTGAAGGCTGCGAGACTTGCAGCAGCTGTTGGCCATGCTGGACGGTCAGATGTTTTGTCAGAAAGTCAGTCCACAACTTTCGTCCGGCCAAACACTGAATGAGTAAATGGCCCTGAAATATAGTACAGTGATTCATGTTCCCCACAATTTGAAATGCACTAACTTTGGTGATTCTGAACTTTTCGTTTAGCGGGCACTTGTAGGTCAAAGTTTTCATTTATCTTGTGAAAAACCCACTTTGATTGGCACAAAGTCTAGTTGAGAATTTCATAGATCTCAGGTGATGGGATTTAAAGACTGCGGTGATCCCCTGACTTTTCTTCTTGTGCTACAGTGAGATTGACTGTTTTCATTTGTAGTGAAAAAGTCATCACTTTTTCCAAGAAGGTAATGTTTTCAGTGTTTGTCTGTTAGCAGGACTCCACAAATAATACTCAACCGGCTTTCTAACTGGAGGATGGGCCAAGAAGGAACCCATTCATTTTTTTTGCAGTAGATTTGCAAGGTTGGAGCTCTTTCTTTTTTTTTTTTTCTCATCACTTTATGCAGGATAACGCTCTGTTGAAACGTGTGTTCTAATGAAGGTCTTATTGATCAAAAACTTCATAAACAAAGTGAATCCAGCATACATGAGTGTGTTGAGGTCTTTTTCATCTAGGTTTTTTTTTCTAATCATTTTTAAAAATTAGTTTAGCAGGACATCTCAATAAAAAAAACAATGGATACATTTTGATTCATTTTATGAAAAGCTAGATAATAGTACAAGAATCAAGTGATTGACTTTTTAGAGGTGATCTGAAATGAACTGTAGATCCTGGATCGTAAAGACTGCTTTAGGCCACTTGCAGGATGTAGCTTTTAGCAATGTTTGATTCCTTTGCTGAGTGCTTTCTAGTCAGTTAACAGAGCGTAATGGCTGAATTCAGTGTACAATATAATGCCTTTATATTTTAGCAGCTATTCCTGGAGGCCACATCCTCCTCCCTTCATTCACCTCAGCACAATGTCACATCCTAAATTCCAGGAACTGTTAATTCCCTCTGACAGCTCCAGAGTCAGCGCTGTGGACCAACTCTGGACGCTGTCAGGCCTCTTTCTTGCTTGCCCCACAGAGCTCCCCTTCATTGCAGCATCACAAATGGTTCTATCCCAATCTCTTGTGAGGCTGACTTAAAATCTGACTGGAAAAAAAAAAATCGCATGTCTGTATTTCACTAATGGCAAAGCCCATCTCTATGACTGTGAGCTGAACAACGGAGAGAGACTGAAGCTCCATCCTCATCTGTCTCAGACTGTGCTGATTCATTCTTTCACAAACGTAAAGACCAGCTTCTATCATATGAAATTCTCTGTTCTCTCTCTCGCTCTCTCTCTCTCTCTCGCTCTTTATATATGCTACCTCTGTACTGCATTTCTTCATCCCTCACACATCCCCCCCTCGCGCTCTCAACATGATGGTTTGTGCTCAGTCAGTGGGCAGCCTGGTGTAATTTGGCCCACAGGGGCTGTTGGCAGTAGGTATGGGGATAAAGGGAGCAGGGATGGTGGTGTTTGGAGAAAAGCAGGCTTAGTGTGGGGCCTTGGATGGAGGGGCCAGCTAACACATAGGAAAAGCATTAAATAAACATTAATGGAACTAGGTTACAGGAGATTTATTGAGGAGGCTTCTGGCCCCCACTGTAAGGTTTTATGCTGCACTTTAATAACTCTCTAATGCACACAGGTAAACAAACTAGGTAATTTATTGCCATGCTCATCGGTGGCCATTGTGAAAACTGTTTCAACTTTGTTTTGGCTCATACATGGATTTGTTTTTCATGACTATGGTCCGGCTTCATTAAGCAGTTTTGGATTTTTTTTTCTTTCAATGTCGGATAAATCTGTTTTGGATATGTTGTTGTTTGTTTTCGTTTTTTAACACTGGTATTAAATATCAGTGCCCTTAATCGCAGATTACTGATGTTAAATGAAACTGGTGTGTCAAACACTCTGTTCAAAGTAACTGTATGAGCACTGAAATAAGCACTGTGTGTCAGGACGAATGAGGGGAATGATTTTTTTTACAATAGCAGAGGCAGACATGGGGCAACAACAGGAGGTCAGAGAGAGAGAGAAAGATAAAAAGCATGAACTAGCAGAGCAGAGCCTCTTACATTGCATTTCACATCATGACATTTTCTTTGTAAATTAACACTGTCAGACATTACACTGCTGGAAATTAGAGTTGTGTAAGTCGACTCTTAGTGGGATATTTTCTATTCCAAAAGCCCTTTTGGAACCACACATTTTCATCCTTTGTTGCGACAAAGTCAGTTCTTGAAATATAATTTTTAAACACCATGTTTGTGGCCTGTTTTTTTTTTTTTACAATTATGTTATTTCAGATATTTTTGGAACACATGCCAGCAGTGGTGCCCCCAGCAAGAACTTCTCACTGTGGTGGCCACTGAAATTAAAAACTAAATGAAAGTATTTTATATGCCACACCAACTGCAACTGCTGTACGTACTGTATGTGAGTTTCAGGAATTAAATCCTGCCATTGTATTATACAGGCAAGTTTATGTAGTTGATGAATGTCATAAAGATTTAGAGGAAATAAGGCTTTAGGTCAAACATGTGATTTTTTTTTTTAAATGTATGTTAATCTACTGTTAAGTACATGTTCACAAGCTTCATCATATTTTTTTCCAAGATAGCTTGTGCACGAGCAAAGATGACACTTAGCATTTTTCGTAATTTTTTTAATTAATACAGCTATAAATCTGATGAAAATATGACCTTTAGTGTTCATAATATTCAGTTTTGCTGCCAAACCTATTTTATTCCTCGAAATATGAAGAGCAGACACCACCATCGGTCCTCACAGCTTCAATACTGATATTGACATCAGTCAACAAGGAGCAGCAGCTCTCAAATTGAATGTTCCGCATATATTGGCAAAGCTATGAATTAACAATGATAAAATGTCTACAAAAATGGCAATACAAGCTGTGACAAACACCAGCTTCCTGACACCGCCACTGCTGTAGACAGCTGTGTACTGTCTTCATTCACGACAAAAGAGGAGTCTGTGACTTTTACTGTTGTTTAGATTATTTGAATTTAACAGCTGCACTACAGGAGCATTGTGTTGAGTGAGCTGAAATCTCATAATTTTACACGTTCATGAATTAACATAATACCTGAAAATGAACAAAAAAATTGTGTGTCTCATGCTAAATGGCAACAATGTTGTTGCAAGCGCCAGGTGGTACTCCAGGGTTTTCTTCCAGGCTGGCAGGTACGCATTGGGAGTATCCACATTTGCAACATTGAGCTCTCCGACCCTAGAGTCTCGCTCTGCGTTGGTGGGGCTTGGTGCACTGGAAGTGCAGGCAGGCGGTAGCTCTCCTCAGAGGCCAGCCAGAGGAGGAGAGCAGAGACTAATAAACAGGGTTGTGCCATCCAAAGCCTGTAGGATGCTTTACCTTGAGACCCATGGCTGCTACTCCCTGCTCTTCTTTAAGCCCAAGTGATGTGAATTCTAGACACCAGGTCAGACAGCATGAAAGTTCACCCTGAGTAGGAGAGCAAGACAGGAGTTCTTGTTTGAGTCAGATGATTTAATGCTGTAAATATCGAATGAAAAAGCAAGAATAAGGAGATATGAAAGAGTAACACAAAAGTAGAAAGGAGAACGATATTAGCCATCTTTGGATAAGAGGAAAAAAAGACTTGGGAAAGAAAAGCATTCCGAATCTGTCTATCTTTCCATCCATCCCTCCATGAGTGTGTGTATGTTTGTGTTTGATGAAGGCTCATCCATACTGGTTGTGTTGCTGCAGGACAGTGTGTGTCAGCCTCCATCAATATGACATGTCTTTGATGTGGAAATACAAGGAGCAAAAGCTCAGCCAGCCCCTGTCTGGTCCCCAGTGACACGTATACCAATGTGTCTGTGCACACACATGTGTGGAAGACACTAGAAGTGTGTGTTTGTGTGTGAGTGTGAGTGTGAGTGTGAGTGAGAGACAGAAAGGCAGCGAGTTAAAAAGCACAGAGCCAGAAGCCACAATGAGCACCTAAAGTAACCACTGCTTGGATGTTTCTGAACTACAGTTCTGCACATGGGCAACAGTCGTGACCTCAATATTAGAGGGAAATATTGCATTTGCCTTTCAATGAATACCCGCTCGTTTTACGGCAACTGAACCTATTTTTCAACCTTGTTTGAGTTAAGCATTAAAAATATGTACGACTACCATTGCGTTATTGTTTCACCTTCATCAACTATCTTCTGTTTAGAGAGGACATCAGACAGGCTCTCAAAAAGATCAGTAACAAACACTGGTTCATTTCAACTGTAGGAGCTCAGGGCAGATTTCTTGTAGAAAGGTATATTTCTCAACAAGGATCATTTGAAGACTTTCCTAAACAAATACAACTGCAGTAAAAACCCACCAGGAGTTTGAATGTTGAAAAGACATCTCTGGCAAAGTTTTACTTTTCTATCTGTCGGGAGCTTCCACACACAGGAGGAGTTCGGGGGGAAGTGGACAAAAGAGGAGATAAAGGGAGTCTGACAGAAGCAAGGGGGATAAATCCTGTCCAGGCAGACAAACATGTAGAGAAAGAAAAGACAGAACGATTAGTCCACCCATCGGGCCTTTTTCTTGGCTTTCCTCTAAACCGGACTGTGGCATCTTTGCGGGTTGTAATAAACTGGAGCTTGATGGGAAGCAATTCAATCAGCCTGCATTGTTTCCGCTTATATGCATTTAAGTAAGAGCGCAGAAACATCACACACATACAGACACAAGTAAAAGAAATGTATTATATTAGTTAATTACTTGCCTTGGGATCTCAATATGGACATCTACTGTACCAATATGACAGAAGTAACAAACGAACAAACAATTCATGATATTCCGCAGCACGTTATCTTCCGTCACCAAGGCAGCTACCATTATGCAGTACTGTATGTTGCTTATAATAGTTCCCATGATGCACAGGACAAGAGGC
>NC_141332.1:20090000-20212500 GCF_037954235.1 Aulostomus chinensis | reverse complement strand
TGCTGTAGTGTAAAATTCAAATGAGATATAGCAGTCTCCGTGTGAGATCACTGGTGCAACTGAACTGTTGGAAATACTTATTGCTCTCTCACTGGACTGGCAAACTTGTATGCAGGGGAGGGGAGCCATGCTGTGGGAGATGTATTGTGTTGTGTAGGGTCAAGGAAGAAAAGCAAACACATTTCATGAATTATTGAAATAACAGACCTGGGAAGGGAAATGTTGCCTGGTCCTCGTTGGTAGACTGGACCTGTGGGTTGCTCGGTATTCAGTTTTCCAACCAGGTAAAGACAGAAGAGTACTCATAATCTACATTTTAGATGCAACAGGGGCCGTAAGTGTGATGCATGCTCACTTTATCTTGTGGCCTTGAGAGAGACAATGTGCTGCTTCAGCCGTGTCGTTGATAACCCTACCTGCCACTAAGGTGCCATTATGCAAAACCTCTTTTTTTTTTCTAAATGTATTTATTGAAAAGTTCTAACTCTTAATGCTGCCTGAGCAATACTTATCAAGACTTGCTCATTGTATAGTGTATTTATTCTTTTACAGGAGAATTTTAGGATACATAGTCATAAAAATGGTGTCTGAGTACAGTTTTTCTTTTTTTCTTTTTTTTAAAGGGCTTTAAAGCGATTTCATGCCTCATTCATGAAATGGTCTTTAACACAAAATTATTCTTATACACATGCAGTTTTGTATAACCTTCAATATGGTCTTACAGACATGAAGCAAAGCCTGATGGGTATTAGTGAGCCCTTGCTCCTGACATGTGTAACTCTTGCCACTGTCAATCACTCAGGCTTGCAAAGATCTCGACATTATGATTAAGATGTACACAATAGAATTCAGGAGCAAGGAATACCCATCAGGCTTTGCATCACAAGACGTAATTTAGGGCTACAATGTATAAACAGGCCAATGTTATACAATTAAGAAATGATCATAGGGCAGTTGTTTTGCACAACACGTGTTATCTATGTCTCAATGCAGGTTCCACTAATTTTCTATCTGGTTCACTTTTTTTTTTCTATTGCATCTATTGAATGATAGAGAAATATTAGATCATTTGTTTGTGGTCAAACACTTTTCCATACTTCATGATTCTCAAATGACACCCATCAACTGAAGATAGCCATAATTACATGCATTCGAGAGTAAAAACATATGAATATGTTTTTTCTAATTGGATGGGGTCAGGAGGAGTCTTGTAATATTGTGTGAAGATGACATGCATGATTACTAAAATATATATTATAGGAATTATATCAGTCACTCAAAAGATGGTAATGGAGGACAAATATGATTTGTTTTGAAATTTCAACAATACAAGTTGGACAAGAGAGGAGTGAAGCTGAACATGATATATAATTTTATCCTTGGCTGCAACTACATCTGATAAAGCGTTGCTCAGGAGGTATTAGCACACCACCTCAGAACAAAGCACACTCATCTAGCCTGTCTACGTCTCTGTCATAAAGCCGGTCATTTTAGAATCATGAAATAATGATGTCCAGAAGACATTCTCACAGTAACTGCTATACACATTTTACAATATCCACAGGTCGATGGTCACATGAACAAGACTGAAAATCTCTTTTTGCGAGACATAAAACAGTAAGTTCCTAAATTACGAAAAACGAAAAATACAATCAGACTGTTTTGATCCTTGCATCATATTATATCTTGTGGTATAAAATGATTTAATGTTTCCAGACTTTAATAAAGCCACTTTTCCTTTGGATCCATGTGAACCTTCGGAGCTTAAACTTGTAGTATACTTTTTTATTAAGTAGAAGATCCATATTAATATGAATAGCCTCTTTAATTTAAATAAATAATTAGGCTTTTACTGCGTGATGATTATCTCCACCAAGGGACAGACATCTGACTGTGATTTCTAAGCACCATTTTTCCCCGTGGTCACCTGAAATTATGCTGTGATTCTTTCGCCTTGCACTGGTTGGGCTCACATGGCTTTTTCAAGAGACAAAGCAGATCTCTCAGCTTATGCTCTGATGAGGTGTGAGTCTGGTTCTCTGCACTGAAGATTATTTTGAAAAGATATCCCTCGACAATTGCTTATCACGTCCTCCTACAATATAAAGAGTTGGCAAAGAAAATGAGACTCGATACAACCAGTTGTTGCCAACGGCAAAAATAAAGACTGTCAAAGAGAATGTTAAGGAGTAAAATAAAAGACCAGTGATAACATATTTGTTGCTATGGTAATTAACGTTACAGTTTGATTAGAGCAACATAATTATGTTGCATAATCATGTTTACAGTCAGAATTATTTGTTTGTTTAAAATAATTTTTGCCGGCAGGATTTTATTTGTAATCTGCATAATTTATCTCCTAACTTGTGCGGGAGATGTTTGGCATTGCAGTGATCCAAAATGAATGGAATCCTGTCTGTAGATGAGGACTGAAATCAAATTTGATTTGTTCTGTCAGTGCTGCCAAAACGCACCAGTTAGCTCTTTATGTGGTTCCGCACTGTTCTCACCCTCTTTGATTCAAAACATCAGGCCTAATATAGAATGGCTGTGTCATTTATGCAATCTTTATGTGGCAATAAAACGCGTGCTGATTTGTGAGCGTTTACCGACTTGCAGGAGCTGACCAAGCAAAATATCTCAACTTGTGTTTACACAATGCACATGATGCAAAAAACAGACACATTCCCCATTTTGCTCTCTCTCTCCCTATCGCAGTCATCCTCACATTACTTCTCCATCTTTCTCTCCCCCCCTAGTCTCCCTATGGCCCTCTCCCTCTCTTTCACTGCCCTTGTCATCAAACAAGGAGACACTGACAACAAGGGCTTGTGTCCTTGAACATGGAGCAAAGATCCGCTATTGACTGGCATGATGAGCTGCTCTTTCCTTGTTCCCTCCCTACAATCCCTGTAATCCCTCTGTTTTAGCTGCCAACATGACACACACATCAGGAGTGCAGGGGCATTAGATGGGGGGGTCGGCACTTATTATATCAGTTCACAGAGAGGGCCATGCCTTCACTGACTGACACACACACATTTATACATACCGGGGAACACCAAATATTCAGGTGGTGGCCAACATAGACATGGACTCATATGTTTGACCTCTCTCACTCTCTCTCTCTCTCTCTCTCTCTCTCTCTCTCACTGTCTCTCTCACTCTCTCTCTCTCACTCTCTCTCACTGTCTCTCTCACTCTCTCTCTCACTGTCTCTCTCTCTCTCACTGTCTCTCTCACTGTCTCTCTCTCACTCTCTCTCTCACTGTCTCTCACTCTCTCTCCCACTGTCTCACTCTCTCTCTCTCTCTCACAAACACCTAGGATGGGTCCTGTCATGGGCTGCGCCACAGGCCCGGGATGAGAGAACATTTTGTTGTCTCCAAAGGTCATGTGGTTACATTTTAGTCTCTGTTGGCACAAGTACAAACTGACACATTTGTAAAGGCTGAATCTGTAACGTTGATTATCTCCCTTTCTCTGACTCCTTCCTGACATTTCAGCTGGTCACGAAAGAGAAAGACGATGATATCTCTTTTTTTCCTCTGTGACTAGCACACCGCCGCTACACTTCTCAAAAAATGCCCTGTCCTTCTCGCTTAATTTATTGCCATGCTACAGTACTTACACATGTGAAGAACCACCTACAGTTAATATGTGTATACTGTTTTTTTATGATATTTTATTGAGAATGAATAATCTAGCATTGAAAATATGTAGAGTAAAGCAGGAGTTTTAATGAATAGGCTTGGGTTAGTACACAAGGAATGATTTATTGTTTATTCCGGCAGCTTATCTCTAACTATCATACTCTTCTCAGAATGAAAATTTGCTGAAGGCAAGCTGCTGCCTCTGAACACGATACAGTGGTAAAGACAGTAAAAGAATGGTGGTGGCAGGAACCAAATTCTGATTTTATCTGTGTGTGTGTTTGTGTGTGTGTGTGTGTGTGTGTGTGTGCGCGTGTGCCTCATCAGGAAGCAGTGAAGGAGAACCACAAGAAGAGAGAGATGGAGGAAAAGATCAAGAGAGCCAAGCTGGCAAAGGAGAAAGCAGAGCGGGAGAAGCAGGAGCGCCAGCAGAAGAAGAAACAGCTGATTGACATGAACAAAGGTACGCCACTTCTTCTAGAGCCACCACAGAGACACGCCAAGGCAGGTGGGGAGTTAGGGGGGGAACAAGATGACGGAAAAGGCGGTTTTATGGAATTGTGCTTCTCCTAGATATAATCTGAGAGGGTGGAGGATAATGCGTTGGAGTTCAGGTCATCTTTTTATCTTTTAGTTAGTCTATTTTCACCAGCTGTTCAAAAGAGAGGCTGAAAGTGGCTCTGTCCATTTTTCATTGGCTTTTCAAAAAAGACCTGTATGTTCAGGAGTTAACGTTTGGGTTGGTGCCCCTGACAAGGCACCGGTAGAAAGAGCCCGAGTTGATTTGCAACATTCGTCGCAAGAAGTGTTGAATGTGGAGTGAAACTAAACTAAAATAAGTAATATAACTTATTTATTATACATGTTTATATATTTTTGTGTTTTGCATATATATATATATATATATATATACAGTATGGAGAGAGAGAGAGAGAATTTATGTTTTGTTTTTTTACCAGACAGGTTAGAGACAAGTTAATTCCTCGGAATAAAAAACTTCAAACTTGTTGGATACACCATATGAAGAGCTGAGGTGTGGACTTACCTGGTTAATAAAGCCAGTAGGAGGTGACAGGTTGATTGGTCATGTAAGTGTTGTGTGTAAAACACATGACAACCCATTATCTCCTTGTGTACCAAAATTATTCATCATGTAACTGAACTGAGCGGATTGGACACATCCCAAAAGCCACCGTGCACCTCAGATGATGCACTTTAGATCGCTGTAACAGGACCCAAGGACGTTCTTCCTCTTGTTTCGCTGGTCTTACTGTATGCAAGCAAAACCCAAGAAAATTTAAATTCTTCCAGTCAGTAGACAGTGTGCTATGAATCAATGGAATTACCCTGTTGTCCTCCAGCATTGCCGGTAAGCTATGTATTGATCAGTGTAAGTTGCTGTTGTTTCTACATGAAAAATTAGTGCGGCAGTGTGGAATGCTTGTGTATAGTTTTGCCAGTGACATTGAGGAGGAATTTCAAGCCTGGAGGGACACACTCCAAGCAGTCAGAGTGTTTTTTTGTCTTTTTTTTTTATTTTACAAACTTACATTTTTTTTTTGACAAACTGACTGAGATTTCCACACTTTCTAAATGTCAGCACCAGCCAAGGACCCCTCTGTAGCTTCGCCATATTGGGAAATGTGACAAGAGTCTTCAGTATGCCACAAACTCTCAGAGATAATTGATGCATGCTACAGTTTTTATAAGTCCCTTTTTTCCCTGAGCAGTGACCTCTTTGAAAGCTTCACTTTTAATAATCCAACATGGCTGTGCTGAAGGAGGCTGTCTACCCCTCTTTCTCATTCTGGTTAACCAGCTGGAGAAGGGTAGAGAAGGAGGTATAATATTAAATATTTCTGCCAGAGCAGATTTTGATCTCAGTTTCTGAATGCCATAATACGACTGGAATGAATAAAACATGAGGATGACATGGGCAACATTGCCTGCAGCCTTGGAGATGGGGGGGGGGGGGGGGGGGGAGATAGAGGAGGGGGGGGGGGGATTGTCCTCCAACCAACACCTACCTAGCTTGTTGGTGTCCCAATCATAATGACCTTGCCAGTTGATAAAAACACAAATTCAAGATGTGCTAAACCCAAGCTGCCCCTCCCCGCCCCGTCAAGGTTCTTACCTGCTTTGACAGCACACGATCATCAAACCTTGAATAATTCCTTCCTGTGTACTAACTACTCTTTATGCAGGATGTAAAGAGAGAAAGGATCGTCAAATTGTGAAGCTATGTAAATAGATCCTGTGAATGGAAAGATGCTCCTCTGCCAGAAGTGGGTTCAAGGTTACAGCAGCTGGGTGTTCAGCTTATTAAGATGATTTGAAACACACGTAGCAGGGTATTCAGTATTTTCTGGATGCATCTCTTTCCATTGTCTGTCACTCCTTTTGAAAGTGTCGGCTCTTTTCCTCCCATTTCATTTCATACAAAGTGTCCGTGTACGTCAGATATTTAACGAATATCTTATTTAACTGTTTGAGGCGAATGCTCACCTTTCATGCAGAGCCTCATCCATGTTTATCTGAGAAGGCTGATAAAATCAAGGTAATGTAGGACACAAAGAATCTCTTACACTTAAACATGTACAGTACAAAGCACTTTACATATTTTGCATTTGAAGGTTGAAAGGCTAATGGAAACGCTGAATTAAAAAAAATCAAGTTTCATATAGATGGACAGGTTTCTAGCTAAAGAAAGGAATAAATTGACCTGAGTATACTGTATTTTGTGTTTACAAATCCATTTACAGGAACAGATGGAGTAAACATATGGCCATTGTATTATGAGAATTATGGAGACGTCAATATTTTACCCGTTGGATTATCAGATTTTTTTTAAACACTTTTTGATAATCATACTATTGTGTTTAATAAAATTTCAAGGGTCTATTTTGAGAAGGGATAGGTTTTATGTCATTCCACAAATTGCAACCAAATCCTCTTCACTTGCAAATGATTAATAATGAAATGCATATTTAATGACAGTTTAATTCATTTAGCTTTTACCAGGATGGTGGAGGAGGGGAAACAGACAAATGCTTTTAGGGAACTGATTAAAATAAACATTTCTCTCATTTCCCAGTTGATGGAACTCGGGAATAAGCCGTCTGCAAGTTCAGCAAAATGCACAGTTCTCCAACGAGCATGATTGATAGATGAGACAAGTTCAGAGCTAAACGTGTTTTCCCTGTAAAGTATTAGGAATCCTAATGTAGGAAATTGCTTATGAAATCATTACCCAGTCACCCCATTTGTTTTAATTTTCTCTAAGTGGATTTTCATATTCACTTGAACTGACCAGATGTTCAACATTTACTAAATCACTTTCCTTGAAGGGAAATATCTGTTGAACAATGTAGCACAAACCCAAACTAATGCTTCTGTCTAAAACTGAGGAAGATGGTTCATCGCAGTGGGAAGAGTTTTTTTTCTTCCTTTTTTCATTGCAGCATATGAAAAAAATGTCACAAGGGAACATGTTGGTGTGTCAACAGCCTGCGCATGGAAGAGCATCTGGACTTTCTTTCTCCTCAGGCATTTGTGAGAAGTAGCAGGCCCCTCTGGTAGCATACTCGGCTGGCATCACCAGGGTCAGTGCCCCCGTCTGGGGCAAGTGTCTGCACCCACATGTCAACTTTAGAACCCAGTCAAATCCACTAAGCTTTTAATAGAGCCGGAAAGCCCACATGCCGCTTTGAGTGCTATGCAGCATGGCATAAGGCACATAGGAATAAACAAACAATGAGGGGGGGGGGGGGGGGGGTTATGTGACCATTTTATGTAGTCCAGGCATCTCTCCCAGGTACCTCAGAGAAATAGTGAAGTAATTTGTGTTTGACATGTTTTCTGTCGACTTTTTCCAGACCAAGTTTATTTATGCTGTAAGTTTTCAGCATAGCTAGTGAAACAGTCCCGTTCACCACATGGACCTCTGGAAGTGTATTTTATTGTGACCCGAGGAATATAAAGTTTGGAAACATGTAAGTTTTTATGAATGCACCAACTGTCGGCTATCTTAGGTGACTGCACACATCAGAAGAATTAGAGTGAAAAGGATAATTTGATTGGAAAACAATGTTTTTGGACAATCAAGTACTTAAATTGCCATAAAAGGTTTTATCATAAACCCCCAAAACACATGCACTGGCTCCACAGATGTTGTTTTTATTATTTTGAATGCAAGGCAATTATTCTTTACTGTTTGAACTGGAGCCACTTCTATCTATTCTTACAACAGCTTGCAGACCACAGCAGAATGCAGGCCTTGCTCAGTGGGGCTATTATAGTTGAAAAGGGTTTTGCCAAAGTGTTTGTCTCAATATTACTCTGGAACACACATTAGAATAATCTTAAATCCAGTTATCTTTGATCACACAGCAGCTGGACATTGTCGTGCGTACCGCATCATCTATCACTATGTTTGAAAGACAACTTAAACTCACAGGACTTATTACATTTAAATTTTTAAAAGAAAACAACCACATATTTTGTGACCAGAGCAAATAACCCAGGAACATTTTTTTCAAAACCGTTTTTTTTATTTTATCCTTTTTTTTTTTTGCTGCATGGTTTTCTTTCATTCCAAATACACAATTGTTAAAGTATTTATTTCCTCTCTAATTACGTGTTTCATTGCCATTGTTGTCTAAGTACAGTATGTCTCTCATTCAGCAAGACCTGCTAGTGTGGGGTCTCCATGTCCCTGTGATTCTCTGCAGAGAGCAGTTGGCATGTTGACAATGATGGGCCTGGAGCTTCTATTTATGCATTCTACTTGTCAACCTTTCACACTGTGAGGATGAACTAGTATATGTTTACATAAATAAAAATTGGCTGCACTCCAAAAACATTTCATTTACTAAATATGAGAGAAAAAAAGAGAAGCATTGTAGGCCCTGACTGCGCTAGAGTGGTTGTGTATGTATTATTTTACTGTCAATATTTTCCACCCTGACTTTTACATGTTGTTACAGAATTTTAAATGAATGATATTTTTAGATTAATAAAACTTTAAGATCCACATCCAGACAGCTTTTCTTAGAGGCTCCAAAGAATACTGTGATTCTGTAAATCTAACATGTCCTCATCAGTTTGTTTTCCACTTCCACTGCTGTTTCCCTCCCATTGATGCATTTCTGTTCAGCGACAAGACTGTGAAATTGTTGGGTTTTTTTTTTTATTGTTCGAGCACATTTCAAATTTCAAGCCTGTATTAGTGCGGCATTCTAAACAAAATTGATGTATGTCTATGCAGCCAGCTGACTGGCTGTGGCTGGCAGGGCCTTGTCAGCAGTGACAGTGGTGGAGATGTGGATTGATGGCTCTGTGCGTCTCTGACAGCTGCGGGTAGGCCAGTGCATATGTACCTGCATCGCAGCCATGCCAGCTAGGTGATCATAGACAAGCGCTGACAGGTAGTGGTGGGTTGGACAGGTTAGCGCTCCAAGTTTGCATAGTGTCTCCACAGCAGAGCAGACATGGCAAACAATATTACCAGGGGAGATAGCTTGTGGAGACGTGAAGGTCAGAAAACCATGAAGATAGAAGAAATATTTTTGGGAGAGATTCTCTCTATTTCACGGCTTAGCTTGGGAAATGAAGACAGTATTAGGGAGCTAAAGCTGACCTTCAAGTCTGATACAGAATTTAACAACCAAGGACAGAATGCAATGATGATATATGGTACAGTGCCTATGAATTTGTTGACTTCAACCCCTTTCGTGTCATCCCTTTCTCTTGCCTGTGTAATGGCTTCCATGTGCTGTTATACATACTGTATTTTAGTTTCTGACGCCACATGCACAGATATTTTTTTGAAGTTGGGTGCTCAAGTGTGGGGAAAAAAAAAACACATAGCATAATTGTCTATTGAAATGAAGTTACATACAGTGGAACATATTTTACTCTTTTGCGTATGTATTGGTAAAAAAAAAGAAAAAAAAGGCCACATTGTAACTCAGAATCAACAGATATTTACAAAAGGTTATTGGCAAGAGACAGCCAGAGAACATTTCTTCCTCACAGAGATTTCAGAATCTGTTCTTGATGATTTTCTATTTAGAAAATTATATTTCTACAGGAAAATCTTGACAGATACTGAGTTATACCAAGAGGTTTTCCTAATTTTTTGTCCAACTCATTTATACATCAGGGTTTGACAGGATATTAACACCTCTCGAACAGATTCAATAAAAACAGAATATTTTAATCCTCATTAAGGGAGGCTTTATTACAGAGCAGGTGAATTATACCACATTAATTTGATCCAGGTGTACCAAAAACAAATTTGCAAGGGAGTGTATACGAAAGCTTTTGCTAATTAGTATGAGCAGGTGGTGGGTGAATCACATATTTTGCATATTTTCTTGTGACAGATGACAGGTTAGCATTTCTGATATACAAATACTTAACACATTCTCATCCCATGATGTGAAATAATGCTACAGAGCTAAGAGCTTTCTCCTTGTCAGATAGTCATGCATTTCTCATGCGCATGTTTTCTCCAACACACGAGGCATCTGGAAGAGAAGCAGTGAGTTCATCTGAGTTCATCTGGACCAATACTATCATACCTGGCTGTCAGCAACAGTTCAGGAATGGACGCTGCTCCCCTGGACACTGGCTTTATTAGTGTTTGCTAAAGTGGCTGAGACAAGCAGAGTGGGCGAGAAAGGGGGAGGGGCTTATGCAGCTCAACTCTAAAATTTGAACAGTTATCATGTATTCTAAGTTGACATCATGAGCCAAAGTCAGAAACTACAATGTCATGTCAAAAGAACACAAACACAGAAGTGAATAAGTACAAGTACAACAAGTACAAGTAGCCTTTATTGTCACCAAGGGATCGAGCCCAAGGCGAAATGCCATTACACAACTCAAAGCCTGATACAACTATAAAGTGAAAAGTGAACTTAGTCAGGTGAAAACACCAGGTGCTTGAGCACCACCTGGTGTTTTCCTGTGCTCATGTGTGGGATATGAATTAGTTTGTATGGATGTCACAGCAGAGTAATAAACTCAGTGCTACATGTTTTTTTTGTTTTTTTTTTCCATGCCCTTGCATCTAAGCTGCATCTACCCAGTGCACAGGAAGTGCAAAGCATGCTCTGAAACTCCTCAGTATGGCTTGGCGAATTCAATCATTTCCTGGAAAGACGAGAACAAGGGCACCAGGATTATCTGCTGTCACATGTCCATTCTATAATAACAGCATATTAAATTGTGCTGTATCTCCAGTCAAAATCAGAATTTGCCTCAAGGTGATGACAGACAGAAAATGCTTGACTGCATCTCCTGCTCAGTCCTATGCAAGATGACAAAATATACAAATAATAGGATTAAATGCATCTAATGGAGTTGAAAATTGCATTTTGTCAGTTAAGGTGGCAGAATAAAACACTCATCCTCACAGTTTCACATTTGTAAAGCATGTTCCAAAAATTAGAAGTCACTTGGATCATGGGACCCTGATTAAAGCTGCAAGCAGCGATGGGGGGGCTTCATCATGGAGCAGACACAAGTGTGCACTCACACATGCAGCATCCACTAGGTGTCGCTACAGTACACACACTAACTAGATATTAAGTTGCACATCATGTGAAGAGAGCGTAGTGTAATTTGAAACTCAACAAACACGTGAAGTATGTAAAAGACAGTAACCCACCACTAAATTATTCAGGCCACTTGGAGAAGTACATCACAGTGTGAAAAATTAAAACGCAATCTCATTTTGCCACCAGGTGGCGCAGGAACTAATCTCTCCTGCAAGTTCTTCTTTGGCTTTGGTGAAAATCTCCTACAGTTTTGGGGTAAACCTGCTGACAGACAAACACAACAGAGAGCACGACCCTAATGAAGTTATAATATATGAGATGATGACAAAAACTAACCAGGTTCTATAGGAAACATTGGAATATTTGGTGATCAACACTTAAGTTCATTAGCAGTCCAAGGCAGCACCAGGAAACATTGTTAACATATTTGTCTGTTTGCCTTATCCAATATCACTTCATCTCATTTTAGTTGAAGATGTATTGTAATCATGTCTTTATTTATTTTTTTTGCAGTTGTTTGTGTATTGGCAGGAAAGCCAAAAAGGGAAAAAAGAAGAAAGAAAACACTTAATTAGATTGCACCTGAAATCTTTTAATCACTCTTATCTGTTATCTGAAACTTAATTTAGTTAAGGTCACAGTGGTGGAATCAGATACCTCTATCTTCCCTATTTTCTTTCCCTCTTATCCCTCTGCGTCTCATCGTACTTATCGTGCCATGTGCTTTTCTCTCTCTGCCATTGCATGTGTAAATGTTCTTCTTCTCATTGGTGGAATCAGCTCAGCCACAGATGAATCTCATTAATTTATGGGTGGTTCAAGTGTCTGATCATTTCCCGTCCCAGATCTGGACCTCGCCAGTCACTTTACAGTCAATCAAATGTAATTACCCTCACTACAAAGACCGTCAGAATTCATTGTCAAATCCATTTAGCTTCCCCAGACAGCACCACCTTCCACTGATGCAAACAGCCCAAGTGGAGTTGGTTCAGATGTTATCTTTATCTGAATTCCAGAAATCAGCGTCGGCTATCCAAATGTGCTACTCATTTTACATGGAGAGTCTGCGCCTGGAGCCGAGGCCTAGAATGTTTATGGCTTCCTGATATACTTTCACATGTCAAAGTAGCTTCAACATCCCCTCCATCTCAATAACCTGACTCACCTAAGTGACTCTTATATGAACAGTCACAAGTGGTGAATATCTGTACAGTCAAGATATTGTCAGTATGGCATGAGAAGTTGTTCTGTGACAGTCCCTTCTGTATGAGCAATAGCACAGTAGAGGATGTAGTCCACATTTCTGATGCAGAGCAAGTGTAAAAATCAGCTGAATAGAACTAATTGCCACCTCTTGTCCCTTGCGATATTTCCATGAAAAATGCTTTGAAACTACCCTCAGTGTAGACACTGTTTAACAATAAAGTAGCTTGAAATTCCTGACTATGGCGCCACGCCTTCGTCTTCTACAAAAATATATGCCAACATAAAGCTTTCCATAATTACAAAAAAAAGAAAGCCTTATATGTACGGTATTTTTACACAGGCTAGACATAAAATTATACAGCTGCTCTGACATCACAGCAAAGAGGAATAGATCAACATCAATAGTAGAATATATTGGTTGAGAAGCAGTTGCTTTGAAGAACCCACGTTTTCATCACTTTTAGCTTCATTTCAGGGGCAGCCACCATCAACAGTTACCCCCTGCTGGGACAATGTCCTGCTGTAAGACGAGCAAGTGTCAAGTCAAGTTATGTGACAGTCTTATATAATTGCATCCACCAACGCAAACACTATCAGCCTGGCCACGCCTTAAATTGGGCCCGACCTTAAAATTATATTTTAAAATGATATTCATAGTGGGATCCAAAGTGAAAACACAAGTATGACACAAAGTATTGATATTGCAATTCTAAAAATTTTGCCATGTCTCACATTCAGCAGGGTCACACATCATCTGTCGAATGACACTCCATCATTGTTCTACAAAAATCAAAGTACAAAATCCAGATGGAACTGAAGCTTGTTCAAAATAAAACAACTATATTCAAGTAAATGCACTTCAGTTCTAATGTCAAGTCAAAAGTCAAGGTCATCTGTCTCAAGTCAAGGTCAAGTCTCAAGTCAAGTCAAGTCAAGTCGTGAATACCAACTTGTTTTGCTTCATACGAGTCCAACACCTCTTACATAACCAACAGAAAATGGACAGTAGTGGTCTCCTCTGCTGTGAGGACAAGCTTCCATGGCCCTGCTGGCACCGTGACATGATGACCCCATGAGGTTCCAAGAAAGTGTGTCAAACAGACATCTGTTAGGGCTGGGCTGGAGCTCTCCCTTGTGTCTCTGTGGTGTTACTGGGCAACCTGGTCAAAAGCGGTAAATAGATGTTGATAGCAATTTGGTAATTGGGTGTGGGGTTGTGTTGGTAATAGAAGTCAAAAAAGAATATAAATATATAATTATATATATATATATATATATATATATATATATATATATATATATATATATATATATATATATATATATATATATATATATATATATATATATATATATAAAATGATATAAAATTAATAGTGGAGGGAACAGAGTGTGGTGTGGTGATTACCACATTGCATGCATCTCTCTTTCCCTTTCCCATCTCCCAACCTCCCTTCCCTACTGTTTGGGGCCACTTGGGGCCTGGCAGCATCCATCCAGATGGAGGGTTTATTTTTGTTTTTGTTTGTTTACTTATTCATGTATCCAGCTATTCGGGGCATCGCAGGGGCTTTCGTTCCACCACAGAATGCAAATCGCCACGGCGGCTAATCCACTTTCATCTCTCCCTTGTCGACATCCAACTTCTTTCCACGTTTCCCCCAGTCTCTCGCAGTCAGGACATCTCAATTTCTTTCAGGATCAAGCCTGCAGTGACCAGGCCGGCCAAGCTCCAAAACTTGGCTCTGCTTTCATGCATGTCAAACACCATACAGATCTCACTTTACCACCCACCTTTGCGATCTTCAGGAAGCTATTCTGACCTCGCTCCATCTTTTCTCTTCCCCTTTCACCTGGGGCTCATATTGCAGGAGGAAAGTAGTAGCTGTGATGCTTTTCCCTCTGGAACAGAGGGTTGTGGCTGCATCCCTAATTGAGTTAAGGAGGACATAAATGGGTTTGCTCATCAAGTTGTTACAGTAAAACGACCCAGATCAATCAGCAAGCGAGTTTGTCTTTTTATTAGACATCTTAGCCTTCCATTCCCCTTTTAACTTCTCTCAAGCGGACTAGTAAACATGCATACTCATAACCCTACACATTAAAGACAGGGCCCTGTGTGAAAAGTTTCTCAGGTCATTGTATCAAAGCTTTTGGAAGGTTTTGGTGTTTTGACTGCAGGGAGGTTTTAAAAAAAAAAAAGGTGATAGTGAGAAAACTGAAGACACATCAAACAGGTGCATGACTGCTGTCCTTTGGGCACTTGTGTTCTCTGTGCTCTTTGTAGCAGTAATGGTCTCTGTCTGCCCTGGTCTAAGGATCTGGTGGGACTGCAGGGGAGGAGGGCGAGAAGGGGAATTGACTCTGCTCAGTGCCAGACAATGAGAGAGAGTAGACAGCAGTGTGGAAAAAGGGAATGTTGAGTAATGCAGGTGTGTGTTTAGGTGACTGCGCTTGGATTCATGTGTGAAAGTAACACTGAACAGGTGCCTGAATGTGAGAGATGAGATTAAAAGAAAGTGTGGTTCCTGCCTCTCCACCTGGCCATAAAGCAGCACCCCTCTCCTTCCACCGAGGCTTTTGTTTCACGGCTAATGGTCTAGGTTAATTGCACAGGTGACTTTCTATGGGTGAACAGATGGGCTAAAATGTGTTCAAAAACAATGCACGGCACAGAAAAAAAGAGGAAAAGAGTTCCCCTCCTCTTTTTGCTTCCCTTTTCATCTCCTCAGCTAGTGTTGTGGAGAGTGACTGGGGTGAAGTTGAACTCACAGTATTTCTCTCTGACGGTGGTTTCAATTCATCAAGCACAAGGCCTGTAAGCCCTCATTAGATCTCATTACAGAGCAAATTAAACTCAGTATTAGGCTACTGAAAGAACAGTGGAAAGGAGACATCTCCCTGATGTCCAGCGTTTCTTATTTAAAACACTTCGGTTAGAGAAGCGATTGCTATCCTTATTTATATTCACAGGATAGGGAGCTATGATTGATTTAAATATCCCACTTAGATAAATGTCATTACGCTGTTATAACACGCCAGCGTTGCCATCTGTTTTTGTGACATGCAGCGCAGGATATCATTATTTTCCATTCGATTAGAACCCCCACACCCTTGACAGAAGCCTTTTTAGAATTCTAGAAATTATTTGTTTCATTTTCCCCCCATGAATCATAACGCCTGCATGTGAACCATCAGAAATTGAGTTCTCAATCGATCGGCCAGCACAACATGCTGGAGATGACAGATAGCAAATTGAATTTATGAACAGGCCTTGTTGACACTGCTGCATAATTATAGGAATGTCATGCCTTTTGGTGTTTTCTGTAAAAAAATAAGAGTCCAAATCAAGTTTTGGATGATTTGGTGAAAAGCTGTGTCATGTTTTCAGCTGCTATACACAATAATATGCTTGTTCGATTGTTGTAAATGGCCAATCTTAATGAGCAGGGGGAAAAAATGCTATTGATTTAATTAGCAATAAATTTATTCAAGTCCTGACTGGACTTTGACTAAAGCTTGAGAGTTTGCACACAGTCTGATAATAATGGATAGACTCAACTGGATTTGTCTGTCCTCGGTAAATGACCTTGACATGAACATTCTTGAAGTCACCCTGCTGGCATTAAATGGTGAATGATTTTAATCTCCCTCCTTCTATTTATCCATCCCTGCCGTTTTATTTGTCAAATATTATTCAAGACATTTGACCTAGAAAGTTGAATTAGTTAACTATACTTTTATACTTTTGCGTTTGAATGACTGTAAATGTTCAGCCAAGGTTTCAGTAGATGGTGAGTGGATGTGTGTCTGTGCTTGCCGTGTATGTTTTAGAAATAAGTCAGTGTCACAGGACTCAGGCCGTCAGGTATCAAGAAATGTGTTTTACAACCTTGTGTCTTGCCTCGCTCCACTAGGCCCTCTCAATAACCCACTTCACCACATGCACTACTGCACTCACAGGAACTGTCTTCTCTTTTCTCCCTTGCTGCCCTCATTTTCCCCCTCTCACTCTGAATTCTGCCTCTGCCCCTCTTATTTTATCCTTTACATCTTTTTTCCTCAATAGTGCTCTGTATCAGGGTTGGGTACTGTTCACCCTGGAAACGAGCCATATGAAAAAAGGACAATGCAGGTGTAAAATTTATCAAAAACTGTCTACTTAATGGGAGACAAAAGGGTCACTCCAAAGGTGTGGAGTCTTCCCAGGGACAGGAACAGGCAGATGTACCTGACAGGATCAAACGCTGTTCCACAGATGCTCAACAGGCTGGTGAGTTGGGAGGCCTCTGGAGAAGAGAGAAGTTTTCAGCCTCCACAAACCGTGTTCACAATAACAAGGCTGAACATTGTCGTTGTGGAAAACATTGAACAGAACGAAGAACTTCACCTTGCGTTGAGCTGCATATATGTTCCCTTGCATGATCTATAGCTGCATCTTTTTTCTCTCTACATTCACATTGGCAAAGCGCTCGCCAACACAGCACCATGCACGTTGCTGACAATCTACTTGATGCAAATAAATGAAAACAGGATACATCTGTGAAGAAAGCGCATCTATTCTGTACGTGTCTCCCTGTGCAAGGTAGCAGTCAAGTCAGGTGATGGTGGGAACAGCAGCTTCTGTCAGGGAGTTTCAAACAGTCCGTGCAAAGAGGGCTGCAGACAAATGCGGTGGATTGGTTGGGGCTAAGGCAGCCCATTGCTGACAGATAAACCTTTACAGCTGAAGCAATTTACCTAAATGACTTGCCAGCCTCCAATATATCCCCCCTCTTGTGCCCTCTGTCAAGTTCTGATCGTGACATCTGTAGCATTGTAAATGTGTAACACATCTGGAGGATTTGGGGCCTTTCATAAGGAACACCTGTGTGGTGATTAAGGCTTTTACTCAGCGTCTTGATATTCTACACTTGTGCAGACCAACTAGTAAATTAATTACCTCAAGATGTTGCGGAAGGTGTCGATGCCTCCCTTAAGTTTTCTCATCCACGGAGGGTTCGGCTTCTTTGGCACTAAATGCAGGGAGGCCACTGTCAGCTGCTGACAAAGTGTGCTCTCCTCTTGTGTTTGACCAAGTGTTTCCTCAGACTAGCTTGCTTGAGCTTTGCATTTTGCATTGCATGTTGCAGCCAGTGTCAAATTGTTAAAAATCAAATCAGTTGTGTTCGTCTCTGCATTGCTCTGACTTGCTGTGACATGAACAGTCTGCAGCTGTCTTTGCTTCTATTCTATTGTTATTCTTTCATTACTCATTAATTATCAGTAGCTACTTATACACAGTACTTTAAGTGTGAGACTGCTGCTGAGATTGGTGAATGGTTGATTGCTTCTTTCATGTTAATGTAGGTATTGTTTTTACTTAGGAACTCTAATCTCCTGTTTATAGTTTTCATGCCGGTCCTGCTGAGTGAACATAGCTTTTGTTATCCCTCCTAATGAGATAGTGCTGCTCTGAAATATATTGCAGATTGAGCATATGGCCCAGCCTCTGGGTCCAGGTAACACCTGATATTCAGGTCAAGGAGGGTGGTAATTTGAGACTGTAAGTTGGCAAGAATGAAAGAGACAGATATTGAACAAGCACACTATTTCTCTCTGGGAGAGTTTCACAGAGCTTTATTTCTGTTCTTAAAGATTTAGCTGTTTAAGAAAGTACCTAAAAGTGCAAAAGCCACTACCGTGTCCCACACTTCTGGAAGCTTTAATAAGATCATTACAGGACCCGGAGGCTAACTGTTGAGGTGCCCAAAAGGTGTTTCATCACCTGAAGGGTTTGTCAATGTCTTGGGTCTTAGCCCATCTTAACCCATTTAGAAAGCAATTTCCTGTGAGCAGAGGGGATCTTTCCTCTTGAGAAAGATCTTTAGGCATAAAAGGTTAGCTTTTCTGTAATTCCTCTGCACGCAATCTACCACTACTGTTAATGAGAAGCGGATGAATATTTGCCCTAGGTTTAACAGCTCAAAATAAGACAAGAGCGAGTTGCTTAAACAAGGCAGTAATGTCTGCCGAGTGGGCAATGTTAGAATAAGAGATAAAGAAAGTTTGCTTTTAAAATTACTTGCATAAATGTGCTCAAGTCTAATAAAATTCAGCATTGTTGTTTTTCTGTTGATGGTTGAAGTATATATAGTATTTTAACCACATGATGAAGGGCAAAAAATAAATGAGGCTCAAACTGCAAAATAATAAAACTAAGCTACTTCATTCACTGATCATTGGCAAGGCTCCATCCCCTCACTGCAAACGTACTCTTCCTCTCTCAACCAATTACCTGCGCCGGCACTCGATGATTGCACCGCAACATCGCCTTGCTGCTCATTCAAAGGAATGATTTCCAAAGCTTCCTCTGTTGTGTATCGTTGTTTTGCATCTTAAATTTGATTTGTATTGTGAGTTTTTCATGTTTGTTTTCAGGAATATAAATTTACTCCATCTCAGTCTTGTCTCCCTCCAGTCTCCCCTCATTGGGGGGGGGGGGGGGGGTTTACACATTTTTTAGAACAAATGCTCATCAGTGGCTCCCGAAAACTTGTGTCAGTTGTGATGCAGATGACATCATGCACCGAGAGTTTTTACCTGGTTTAAAAGTGTCTGTTTGAGTTAAAGATGGAGCCCAAAAGGACGTAGTTAATTGAGCACTGTTGGGTGACAAGGGAGTATGTTTCCCATTTTAGTCATTTTGTTTCTTTGTGTCTCCTCTTCCTGAACCCAAGTCTACCAGGACTCCGAAGTCCTGGCCATTACAAATGATGAATTGTTCTACAGTTAAGCTAGAAGTAGGACAAATTGATCAAAGTGTCAGGTGCCCCCTGTGATGTCTAGGTCTCCGTGAAGACAGCAGTGAAAAAGGAGCTGTCAAAAAGTTTCTTGTGTCAAGGTGGTTGTAGATAAATGTTTACCTGCCACTTAACACTTTTTGCCTTTAGTCAGACTCACAAAGTGTCCTTGCTATCCCACATAAGAGGTAGGAGTGGCTAAAGATCTTGGGAGTTGATAGTTGCTGCTAGTTCGCCATATTGTACTTGAAATCCAAAGCAAACAACTCCAGCGCCTTCTCATTTTAAACCAAAGAGCTTGCTATCTGAGGTATAGAGCTGCAATTTAAGATAAGCACTACTTGGCTCAGATTTGGTTTTGTTCTGATAAAGCTGGTCTAATTAAGCTTGATTTAATCTGGATTGCTTTTAAGTACAGCACACACCGATAAACTGATACTTTGATTCCAAATTGGGAATGACTTGAGGAAGAGAGAGAGAGAAATGAATTACATTACATATGAGCAAGAGTAAAGCATACTCCCTTCTTAATTTTACTCAAAAATGATTGCAGTCTGGCTGCTCCTGACTTTTCTCCTAGATGGAAAAATATGTCATTTCTGTAAGGAAATCATACGCCATTCAGTGTGAAAACTTTTTCTTTATTCTGAATTCAAAACATGATTACCCCTGTGTAAAAAAATCTTGTGTACTGAAAGTTGTCTGTGCTCACTTTGGAAGATTTTTGCTTAGAGTGTATTTTAGGGAGAATGGAGGAAAAAAAAAAAAAAAGTTGCCGTGGCCCTGATGGTAAATATTGGGGAAGAGCAAGTTCACTCATGTATGCAAAAGAATTGATGGCCACGTCTCCAGCTCCACAATAAGTCACCCTAATGATCCTAGTTTAAAATAATGTCTGTTCTGGACCAGAATGATAAAAAGGGTGCCCCTCTGACTCATTAGTATTGGGGCGTAAAGATAGATGACCCAGATATAGAAACCTATGCTTATTTTTGAACTCCAACTCCAGTGAGCGGTTTCCTGTATGTGCACAGTTTGGGCACAACTTGTCACGCTGTTGGCCTTGTAGCATTTAAAGTGTCTCCTAGTTGTCTCCTCAGCCATGCCGAGTGCTTAGCTCTCAGGTTTCATGAATCTACACAACAGCTGCAATGGTAGGCAGAGAGAATGTTTTTTGAAGGCTAGTCCTGGTGGAACAATGATAGAGTGCTCAGGTATTGAGCAGCTCCGCTCTAAATCTTTGTAAAGAGCACTTTGCTCCCCTACGTTAGCCACAGAAAGAATATCTGTCAATGACCATCAGTAGATGCTTTCATCCTGATGTTCCTCTGCCTGTATTAGCTGCATAGTTCTTAGTGTATTTGACTTTTCTCCAGCTGTTTACTGAAAAAAGACAGGTTAGTAATGTTGACAAGGAGTAATAATTAAGGTAAGATTATTACATTTGGAAAGAGAAATGGGTACTTTTCAAGGTTGGAATAACATACCAAGAAAATGGGACTGAGAATCAAATTATTCCGCCATGCATACATTTCACTCAGCCCCAACCCAGCCTGGCGTTTAGCACTGGTTCCGCAGTTCCAATGTGGTATTTAACCCAGAAGTCTAACAGTGTGCCGTCAAGTCATAATGGTGGGCAAAATTACAGCAAAATCAATTAGTATCTGGACTGACAAGAATGCAGGCTTGCCATCTCAGCTGTCTGTTTCTTTATAAACCATTGATTTTAAGAAAAGTCCACATTTGTGTATACTGGGACAATGCAGGAGTGAAATTATATCACCAATAACTCTCTCAACTCCAACTGAACATGTAATCCTCTGACTGAAGTTGAATATACAAATGTCAATTTTGAGCTACTGTTTTTATACAAGTTAAACCAAAGTATTTTGACAGAATTGGTTTGTGTTATGCTACAATATGGCTAAAGCAGATAGCTGTGCACTAAGATTATTGTTAAAATTGTATTTTATGCTTTATGCTTTAAATAATTGTAAAAAAAAACATTATTTAAATGCTGCCTATTTAGGGTTTTGACCACTATCAATAATCTTTTGACAGTCACGTGTACTGGTTGGTGCAGGAATTTGTTGGAGAGTTTCAGCCTTTGGTCTCATATTTATGCAATGACTGCTGAGTATGAAGCCTTTCAATCTCATTCTCTTAAAAAAACAACAAACAAACCCTTGAATAGACCCTGAAGCCTCATGTACAAGTATTTGTGTGTGTTTATATGTACAAAATGCAAGGCATAGATTGTGTACTTAATGTTGTGCTGATGTATTTCATGTCTTGTAAACATTTTGCTTCTATTATCTGTCTAACAGAGGGAGATGAAACTGGTGTGATGGACAGCCTAATGGAAGCTCTACAGTCTGGAGCAGCCTTCCGTGATCGAAGAAAACGGACACCACGCAACGGTAAGGCAGCAAAATAGCTCCCCCCTATATTTTTCATAGGGGAATGCTTTGCCGTGTGTCTCATCTGTCTACAGGAAGAAAAAAAAAAAAACTACCTACCCTGACAATGTTGAGAATTTCCATGCAAGATAATTGTCTGTCTATCAAAGATGCTTTGCTCTCCAGTTTGCATATGATTCATGATCTATGTGCTCGTATTTCATATAGGAAATCACGCACATACAAACATATATCAGAGAACCACACGAGGCCTCGTGCAGGTCATTAACAATGCCATTCAAAAGGCTCTAATTACAATGTTGCCATGCTGGCTGCGGTTGGACTAGAGCTGAATTAGTATAATCCTGGTGTTAACATATTTCATTCTGCCAGGATGAACGGCCAGTGCCCAGGGGAGGCACACCTACGAGGAGTGTCAAGGTCAATTGATATTCAAGTGAGAGTTTCCTCAGGAGCCACAGGTGCAATAAAAATAGTTTCAAGGCCGAGGAGCAAGTGAAGTCTGAAAGTGTTTCAAGTCATGTCAGAATTATGATCACCAAATATTTACTGTGGTATAGAATTGCATCCTATATGCGTGCTGTTTTGTTTTGCATTAACAACATGCTCAGGATGTACTGGTCAGACCTATTCCAACCTGCAGTGTTCAAATAACATACAAAACAGATAAAGATCCTTGACTTTCATCACTTTTCCTTCCAAATTCCTTTTTTTTTGTGCGTGGGGTGGGGGGTACTGTGGGTTCCTGTCTGCATCTAAATGTCTGGGTGCAGGTTTCTTAGCTTCATCCTTGCCTAAGATCTGAAATGTCTCATCTCTCATGCCTTTTTCTCTTTCCTTTTTTCTTCTCCATCTTACCCTTTCTTCTTTTTCTTCTGTTTTATCACTACCATTATTACAGGTGATCAAAGCCCTTCCAGTCCAGCCTCTCGGTGGCCGGCTGCTAACTATGGTTACAGAACCCTAGGTGTGTCTATTTAACTACCTTTTTAACCCAGTCCCAACACCCACCCCCTGCCTCTTGCTGCACTTCTTCTGGCTGCATAACTCACACATCCTTCCTGTCAAAGCACTCAAGCTGAGCTTGTCTACAACATGCAGAGTCTTGTGCTGAGGTATTGCACTCAATGTAGCAAATAATTAAATGTTCAAAGTTATGATAAGATTAACTGTGACTATATAACTGTAAAGGGATCAACTGTTAAAAACAACGTTTTGGAAATTATTCCTATCTAATCATGATTCTGAACAGTCATGGTGACAACATGTTTCAAAGTACAAAACAGGTAAAGTATTACTTGAAGTTGCATTTTTTTTTTAAATGACACATAAAGTGAAATGTCTATTTTTTAGCTTTTTCAAAGACCATTTAAGGATCACCATAGGAACAGATTGTACCGTAGGCAACTGCATAGCTTCCAACTTTACTCTTACAGTACCTTTATTGCAAAAGATAAAAAAGAAAACAACATGTTATTTCAAGTCAAGTCATGATTGCTGAACAAAAAAGGGTCAACTTTAGCATGACACACTTTGCATCATTAATGAACAGATCTCAAGTTCAACAGTAATCTGTGACTCCCGCTTCAGTTTCTTCTGGTTAATGAAAAATTCTAGAACATCAGTGGATAATAGAGTGGCCCTTGTGTTGGCCTCTTGATCCAGAATATTTTCAGATGTAACAAAAGTATCACCCTAGTAGCAGTTATGGCCAACTAATTGAAAGAAATATTAGAATAGGATCTACTGTAATGTTTGCATACAAGAAGCAGAGCTTTCATTTTCGTGTGCAGAAGAGGTGCATTGAATACATTAAAATGCACAGTTTTTGGTGCACTCAGCATTATATCTTTATTGTAGAACAGCTCCAATCTTCTCATCTTCCTGTTCTTCCTATAAAGCTTTACTGTCACAGCATGATATCAGTTATTTTCTTGTTTCAGTATTTTAGAAGTGTTCTGCTTGAGAAGTCTGTAGACTTCTATGCTGCGGCCATGCCCAGTGTTTGATGTGTTGCCTGAAAGTCCATATTATACACGCTGAGCTGTTGCTTTTGTCATACCGACACCTGCTTTGAGAGGACACTGGCGGTCTTAATTGACTTTGGAATGTTTCACTTGCCTGCAACCATCTACGGACGTGTTCGCTGTGTGTATGTCTTGCTGTGATTTGTTGAATCTCTCTTGCATGTCCATGTACCTGACATAATGATGGTGTATGCATGATTGAACAGTATGCATAATTATGTGTGTATGTATGAGTGATGTACATTGCATTCCCAGAGATTGATTTGATATGAATCTTCATACATACTCAATCTGACGCAAATAGATTCTTTTTTTTTTTTTAAGTATTTGGTACAATGTAACCCAGCCCTTGTAAAATTCAAAACAATATGGTGCAGTATACTGCGACAGACTGGCGACCCATCCAGGGTGAACCCTGCCTCTCGCCCAATGTCAGCTGGGGTAGGCTGTAACCCCCGCCACGCTTAACAGATAAGCACTTATATTAAACTGAAATAATGCATTTCTGGTATTATTTTCAAAAAGAACTGAGAGAGAAATGGAGACATCTTATTAGGAATCTCTTTTGTAGTCAAATGAGGTATTGTTCATTAGAATCTGCCCACAAACAAAAATTCTTCTTATGCTCCTTGGCTTCATTTAACAGTGTTGTGGTTTGGGTGCTCAAGTTTGACCATGCAGAGGAAGATGTCAATACTACCTTTCATGCTTGAAGCTGCAAGTGTTGCTCTCTCCCACAGTGACTCCATGGCGTCTCTGAATGTGGGTTCGGAAGATTATTGACACTGTATTTCACCGGTCTTCGCCATGTTGTGCATCAACGTTTTGCAGCAACAGCTTTCCATCTTTCTTATAAAACCTGGACTTATTTCACTCTTGAGCTTTATGAGTGTTTGGAGGAGCAACGTCAATTTCTTCACTGTCTGTCAACTTTTGAGGGGAACGAAGAGGTAGCCGGGAGCGAGCTAGCGAGTGGGTGTTGTGTCAGAGAGAGGGACACAGGAAAAGAACCAAACTAGCATCAGTCCACTGATGTCAAGAAAGATGCATATGTGCGTCATATCCAGATGCATCCATACACTAAGTCCTGGATCTACTTAACTGCCATTCACCACCAATTTTTCATTGATACAGGCTCTCTTAACCTATGTAGACTTGCCTAACTCATAAATCATCTCAATGCATCAGTGCCCCCCATTCTTTGAGTATTTGCTTTCTCAGTGACTTGCGGACTGACAGCATTTAGTTTTCTGAATTTACTGGTAGAGAAGGCTCTGTAAGCAGTTATATCAGACAGTGTGCCAAATCTATTCACTCCTGCTTGTCATGTCTGTTGTAATCTCACGCTTTAAAGCGTGATTAACCTCCTGCCATCCCCAAACAAGCAGCGCACACCACATTGAGTCCCTCAGAGTCACACAAGAATCCTTGCTTACGTCAAAAGAGTTCATTTAAAACCAACTTGTTGTTCTCTGTAGTCCTTCAGGCTAAACTATACTCTAACAGACTACCTCAAGTGTCAGGCTGAACACAATTCTAGGTGCCGCCAGTCACAATTACACCCATTTCCAGGAGCATTTCCTATTACCTTGTCTTCACTTTGTGTAAGATGGAAAACCTAACCTGGAAGGCTATATTCATGTGTTATGCAATTACACCAGCCAGTCCAAATTCATCACACAGAAAATGGATAGATAGATGGACGGAAGCACCTTTTTTTGAGTTCACTTCAGAAAGGTAATACCTGAAGTATTTTGTCTGGAAGCTGACTGGTTGAAAATATATATATATATATATATATATATATAAAAAACAGAGTTTTGCACAAAATTAAGTAGTACTCCAAAGTTAGTTAGGCTGCTTCTTCTCTATCTCTTATTCCCTTTCTGGTGAAACAGTTACCTGGTTATCTGTCAGGAGATAGGTGGAATGGAAGCACTAGCCTCTCATACATCCTGGCTCATTGATTTTCGGTCAGGGATGAAAGCCAAAGGCTCAGTCGGTCTTTCATGCGGGGGGGCATCCCAAAAGACACATCAATCAGATTCTGAATAGAACCCAGCCCATCTTATATATTTACTACCTTTTCAACACCATTACAATCCCAAACCAGAGCCTCTCCATTTGTCTATCCTCAATTGTCTTGCTTCACCTTCACAATTCCATCCATCAAAAGTTCCCTTATCTGTTCTATATAATAAGTCTCTTAAGGACTTATTTGACATTGAACAGGTGGGGTTGGTTGTATTAAACCTATTAAAAATGGAGATGCAGCAATATAATGCTTGTCAGGGTCCTGGAATCTCTGCCCAACTTTCTAATCCCCCAAAGCTTAGCAGTTATTTCAGCCGGTCAGACCAGATGGTGGACCCTCTGTATGTTTAATGAAGATTACCTATTTTCTCTCCTGAAACTTGAAATGAAAGGAGATGAATGTGGAAAGAGGTGAATGAAAAGACCAAAGGGAAGCATCCAATGAAGGAGATGCGAGCAGTGGTGAATTTCCGATTTTTATTGTAGATACCCAAACGTCATTTGGGGCATTAAGGATATGATAATACATTTAGTTATTGTTTCTGATCTCACTCTGATCCTGACAACCAATTTGAATTTTACTTGGCATCCATCTTCTCATTGTCCCCTGATGTGGGTAGAAAATTACCCATTTGTTTCTCAATACATCATGGGAAATGAAAGTGATTGCTGTTACTTTAGCAATTAATTTGCTCACACATATGTATCCATCTTGTTACTTTCATGTTTGTTGTCAACCTCTCCAGCAGTTTCCCAGACATACTTTCACAAGCTCGTGTGTTATAGTCAACAGGGAGTGTTGCTCTTGGGTGTCTCTGTGATGAGGGCTAAAGCCCTTTGCCTTCACAAACTCCTGGTTTCCACTTCAGGGTGTTAATAGATGTTATTCATTTGGGTGCCCCCGGAGGCAATCCCACAGGAAGTGGAGCTAACGTGATTGGGGAGGAAGAAACCCAGAGGGTGTTGGTGCCTCATGCTGTAGCTTGGATGGCTTAGCAGATATGAGATACTAAAAGAGCAGATGAGAGTGCAGTTCTGTAGAGGTGTGCTGTTTGAAATCCATCACCTGCTTCTCCCAGATAAGGAAAGGAATGCTAGGAAGGAACTGAGACATGGACAGCTACTTCATTTAAGATTTGGTGTCCTTGGGCATCGACAAAGCCTTTGTCCCTCCCATTGACCCACTGGGCCTTTCTTTAGACCTGATCAATGTTCATCCATGGCTGATAACCCCCTCATGGAAATATAGATGAAGATTTTATGTACCATTTGGGTGCCCTTGACGCATAGCTGATTCGCTGTTTGACTCTGCCAAGAGAGGATGTAAAGTAAGTCAAGTGTGACATGGAGCCATTTTGGGAGGATAAATAAAATCTTAATAAAACGCAGTCAATCTCAGTGGACACCAGGGGTGTCATGTCCCTGTCCCCACTGTTAAGTACCCCCTAAACCTTTTTGCTGTTTAAATTATGCTGAAGAAATCTACTTCAGTAAAGGGTAACAACAGAGAGATGTCTGGATGCCCGTCTCATGCCTTTATCTCCATTGACAGTCCTGTCTTTGAGAAGCCGGATAATGGAATCTAACTTTCTTCTGTTTATGCTTAATTATTCCAGAAAGGAGTTCAATTAACTTGAGCAATAATTTACATTGAAGTCCACTATTATCTTACTTTATTTGTGCTCCTGCCTGTAGTGGACCGTCAACGAACAACTGCCAAACAAAAATGTCCACTAACTTATCATATTCAGTAATATCCTGGAGCGTGCTGTGTTTTTCTTGCTCACTCCCAAAACAATATTGCCTTTCAAGTATTTGGGCAGTTATGAAAGGTCATCCTGAGTGTAAATTGTCAATAGTGAATCAATTTCAGAGGGCAAATATGCTTTGGAGGCCCCATAATGGAGAGTCTTATCTTATTTTTACCCAGGGCACATTCACACAATAAGGTTGATATGGTTCATTGTTTGATGAATTTCTGATAGACCTATAAACCTGCGGAATTTAGAGCCAAAGGAATGCCTGCAAAAGCCAAATATAGAGGAGGCAAGCAGATCATCATGGTAGCTGAAAAATTGCTCTCATATAATTCCAATGGATTCTTGCTCAAGCCATCATGCTTAGTGTTGACGGATGGACAACTCACATTGGTTGAATTAAAACTTATTTATGGCTCATTAGGCGTACAGCAGGGCCAACTGATGATCAGCTCGAGACAATTTGAGAGCATTGGAGCAGGATGCCATCCTGTATGTGTTCCACGAACAATAAGAAGCTGTGCCAGAATCAAATACTTCCCTCTGATGCCATGTCATATTTTTCAGCTCTTTAATGTAATGTGGTTAAGGTTTAAGATAAAAATGTCCAGACTGGTGTTTGCATTTGAAGTCACTATCTACAATCTGACAGCCACAATGAAGTGGGATTAATATGTTACTTTCCCATTCGATAGGTTGGATGTGTTAAAAAAAAAATGTAAAAAAAAAGAAAAAGAAAAAAGAAGTCAAGGAAAGACACAAGATGATGAGTGATAATTTACATAAAAGCTGATAAAGAGATAACATGTCAAAGAATGTTCCAATTAATAGGACATGTCAATGAAGGTGCTGAGAACAAGGATATAAAAAGTGTAATGTAAGATGCTGTCAGCTTGGAGTTATTATATATTTTTTTCTCACTTAAATCAGTACTGTGACGAAATGAATTCAACAGGCTTTGTAAACCATTTGGAAGGGTTTTTTATTTCTCTGAGAGGCCACGCAATCATTTTCAGAGTAGCTGTTGTTAAGATGTATTTTATATTAAAACCACGAATAAGCCAAACGATTCTTCTGAGATTAATTATGTCAGTGACATCAACACTCTAGCAGTATTAAATGTTAAGCATTTTGATATTTGTTCATTCTAGAACACTGAAAACCAAAAACCTCCTGTAGTTCTTTAATAAAATCACAAAATCAACAATTATCTCTTTAATGAAATACTTTTTTTGGAGAAATCAGAATTACAGGCGGAAAAAAGTCCACAATTTATTATAATGAAAAACAAATAGGAGTGCCTTAAGCTGTAATTTGAGTAATTGCATACAGTCGATATATTAAGTGCAGTTAAAAGCTACACAGTCTTTCAATGCTCAGGCTTTTGTCGCCTAACTAACATTTAACTCTCATTTGGAGACTGCAAGCATCGAAATCAAGGTAAAAGGTTAATGATTTCAGAAAACTTGATTTGCAGGGTTTTACACCTTTTAATTAACACTAAAGAACAGAGTGTCAGTTTTGAAAATAGCCTCCTACACCATAAATAGGATGTGCAAAAAGGGTGTTTCACTTAACACAAAATTGCACTAGAAGTTGAAGATTTAGGCCATTGGCAATACTCTACCCTCTAGTTCTGCTGTTAAGTGTTAGAAAAGATAGTGTCACTTGTCACCTGTCATCTCGATTAAAGCACTCCTCTGGAGGTTTACCTGGTGGTTATGAAACTAATCGTAGTAAATAGTATGTGCCTTGTATTAGGTATGTATTTTAGTTATTTATGTAATGGAAATAAACTAATTGTGAGCTTTAAAGAGTATTATAATAATAATAATTTAAAAAAAAACAGAAGAGACATAAGTCATTTATAAGTCCCTACATCTGTAGCCTATAGTCGAGTCCGTAAACGGCGTAGTGGAGTCCATAAGCAATGTACAACACATGAAAAACACTACAAAAAGGCAGAAATAGTGAGAGCTAGAAGCCGCTGCATCTGTGCGTGCCGCCATCTTGCTTGAAACGATCAGGATTACATGTGCAATATTTTATTTTATATTTTAATTTATCTGTCTGTCTGCCTGTGTACTTTTACTATTAGGTGTTTTTTATAGTATACTTATATATATATATATATATATATATATATATATATATATATATATATATATATATATACTGTACATATATATATATACTGTACATATATATATATATATATATATATATACTGTACATATATATATATATATAGAGAGAGAGAGAGAGAGAGATATTGTGAGTGCACATTGAAGGAGCTGCTTTTCAAATCTCGTTGTACTGTGTATAATGACAATAAAGCCTTTCTATTCTGTTCTATTCTATTCTATTTCTATGGGTCACCTGTAGTTCTATTAATACTGCCCTCTTAGCTGAGGGTATTTTTTAAGGGGTGGGGTTTAGGGGGTCAAGGGGGACTGGACTAAGTTTGGAGAAAATGCAGTAGAGAGGGCAGGCCTCCAAGGGCAAGTCTCAGGGGTGTGGGAGAGTCAAAAAAGGTAGCAACACCCAGAGGACACTTTGTTCTTGTTTACAACAAGGACGGAAAAAAAGTTGCGTGTTTGGTAAAAGTAAATATATGCTTGTGGTGAGAGGTCAGTGGAGAGCCATAAACAGAGAGAAGAGGGTGAATATGAGGATTATCTAATCATGGACAGATGTATCGATGACATAGTGAAGATGTAAACGGGCAAAAAGGGTTAAATGAAAGTAAAAAGGAAAACAATCACACCCCTCCCTTTCTCTCTCTCTCTCTTTCTATCTCCATCTCTGTCACACACACACGCGCATACACACGAACAGGCACGCTGGCAGGCAGAGGGCGTACAATCAGCAGGAATGTTCCCTACACTCAGGCACTCCCCCTCCAGTCAAGCATGATTGTGCTTGACATGGTTCCATCACTAATGCTGACTGATGCCCATTTGCTGTGCTCTTCACATTTATTTATTTATCTGTTTATTTGCGTCAAGTTTATTTATTGATGGACCTCAAGCATACGATTTTAAATCCGTATTTGTTCATAGGAAGCAAGAAATGGAACGCTAAGTGGCCGGAACATTTTCACACACGCGCACACGCATTTACACACGCGCACACGCGTTTACACACACACACACACACACACACACACACACACACACACACAAACAAAACAGAACAGAAAAAGGACATAAAGTTTATCTTTTTTTTATTTCGATTGCAGCAGTCGAAATAGCTGTTCCTCCCTAAAAAGGGCCATATAACTTTTTCATTACCAGTTACTTAGATCCAATACCTATGTTTTAGCCTCATCTCTATTTTTCTTCAGTGCTATCTTTTATCTCATCATTTGTTCTTTCGATGTCTATCTGGTTAGTCTCTGATGGATGGAAGGAAGGATTTCACTCTGTATGAGTCCCTTCAAGGGGTAGCAGCACTCAGCCACTTAAAGCACATGTTGCACTTGGCTGTTGTTGGCTGTGGCAGGTTATGACTGAATACTCATTAGGGTTGTAAATACATCCACTATTTAATTTTTAGATAGACTTTATCTTTTTCTTTTGTCTTTTTTGATATGGAGTCTTCCACTTTGTCAAGTCTTATATTTATTTGTCCTTTAATACGATGCCCTCCTCATGGTCGATACACCGGATGATGCAATTAGAGCGTAATGAGTGTAAGTGTAATTGTTGTTTATTCTCACAATGACATATTTGCTGTTGCAAGCTACTGAGGGAGCAGCAAATCTTAATTGCCCACAAGTGTACAATTTGGGGTCATTAGCTTTAGAAGCCTATATCTATAGCCAGAGGTCTGCTGGAGGACGTCTGGTCCACCCTTGGAGCTGTTGAAACCTGAGTAAGAAAAATTATGTCCTGTCTGATAGACAATGATTTCAGCGTTTGTAGGCTTTGCGCTGATTTTCGAGTCTTGATTAACTCTTCTTTAAGTTAAAACATAAAGCCACAGTTAAACTTTTGGGTACAATAAGAGAGGACAGACACACCAAAACAGTATTTCTATATTTGTGCCTTTTAACCTGAGAGCAGTAGAGTGGTGGAGGAAAGAGGACGAAAACCTTGTAATTCCTTCACAATTTTCTTGTCGAAGTGCTAGAAATAATGTTGGACAAAAGCAGATATTTTCACTTTTTTTCTACTGCATAAGAACATCAGTACTACCAAAATTAGTAATTTTGGGGGGAAAAATTGTCTTTCAAAGGGCACTTGCTTAGAGGTGCTTAAACAAGACTACAGAGGTTGTCATGGAAATTGACCGTCGTGCTGAATACATCGAGGGGAACAAAGCACAAAACCAGTTTTGCTGACAATGTCATGTTGCTGTGGAGGCAAGGCAAGGCAATTTTATTTGTATAGCCCGTTTTCACAAACAGTTTGTCTCAAAGGGCTTCACATGGCATCATAACAACATCCTCTGCCCTTAGACCCTCACATCGACTGAGGAAAAACTCTATAGAAAACCCTTTTAACAGGGAAAAATCTGAGAAACCTCAGGGTGAGCAACAGAGGAGGATCCCTCACCCAGGACGGACAGACGTGCCGTCGATGTTGTTACAGACAAGAAAACAGTTTACAATACAAAATGTGGGAAACATGGAAATGTTAATAAGAGTACAATGTTTGTAACCTAACATTTGATTTTTTACCTCCAACAATTTCATTTACACTTTAAAAAACCAAGTTGTTAATTGTGAAAGTTATCTTACTGACCAAAATGTTCAAGTATCATTGTTGTCTGACAGCTTTTTTTTTTTTTTTTTTTTTTCCTGACAGTACTCCATGTAAAAATCCCATAGGCTTTTATTGGAATCCTTAGCGATTCTGACTTTGTGGCTGGTCTACAAAACTATGTTGGTGCTGCACTTTATTATGAGCTGAGGAGCAGAGTTCAGTTCTGTCCACAGTAGTGTGAAGACCTAGCGTGCACCCTCTTCAGCGGGGAGCTGATTGGCATCTGTGCTCTTATGGAGACAGGGTTCCTACCCAACTGCATCTGTGAGTGAGTTTTATTTGAATTTATCCAAAGAGTTACACTGCACGGGAAGGAGGAGGAGGAAATAAACAAGGGGAAAACACAACATCTTGGTATTCATGAATTCCATAAATTACAAAGTTACTCCCCTGAGATGACTATTATGTCAAGTTTAAAAATATACAGTTTGCCACAGCACTGACTCTCTGCCTCCAGTGAATGAGGATTAAGCAGATAGTTGGGAAAGGCTAGAGGTGTGTACGTATGTGTGTGTGTGTGTGATTGTGATTGTGATTGTAATTTTGTTGTCTGAATGGACTATAAAATTTCAAATGTTGATTCTTTACATGCACAAACACTGTATGCAGGTAAATTGTGTGTTTGTGTGTGTTTGTGTATTGTCCATTACTTGCAGCTAAGGGAGCAGGATGAGGGCCTGAGAAATTGCTCAACAGTATAGGGGTCATGTATTAGTGGAAAGCCTGTGGAGGTTGCTGAGTTTGTAACATCTCGACCCTGAAGGCATTGCCAGCTAAGTAAAGGATGAGGCTGCACACTGCATTACCCCAACTATTATTTTTTTTTTTCCCTTCTACTCTAGATTAGTTTCTTCCAGTGGCTCAGGTCACTCTTGCCTCAGGGCGGATTATGGCGGATGGGAGCTGTGATGTTCTTTTAGATTTCTGACTCGTGAGAGAGGTAGTGTGTATGTGTCTAGGTTTGTGACCGTATGTTTGATCGTTTTTGTGGGTGTTTTCATCTGTTTATTTGTGGGTTTCCTGGGTGACTAGTTATCATGAGCTCACTGGTGGTTTGCTGTGATTTGTCAGCGCTTGACTCAGGAAGGGAAGCTTTTTAAGGTGCCTACAAGGTCATTGTGAAACCAAAGCCATAGATATGTTGTTTAAATGTTATTCTAGCTACAGCATAGCAGAGTGAGTCTTAGTATTCAGTGCTTGCTAAATATAGCATTCCATCATTGTGAATATTCAACCAGTGTACATTATGATTAGTGAGAGAGCATGTAAATCCATTTACGGTCTGCATTATTAAAGTCGCCAGCATGGTAGGACTCTTTCCTCACGCTTGATACCACCTTTAATATGTTTACGATGGCAATCGTCTGTCTGAGAAATTGATTTTTCCTTTCCCAATTGTAAAAGTTTTATGGCAGTAAATACAGCTGAAGAGGCAACCCTTTCATTATTTTACTGAATCTGCAGCTAGCTAAATAGATGGGCCCTGCTTATAAACCTTGAATAATTGAACAGGGGAATCAGTCAATGAGCGAGAGAGAGGCGCAAGGTCTTGATGGCTTGATGGCCAAGATGACAGCTTGCGAGAGAAAAAGCCGGCAAACTGATTGGCCAATATGTCACACAGCCTCATCGCTGTCTACACACCAAACTGTCTCATCTCTTCCAGTCACTCATCTCCTTTCTTTGTATATTATTATTCTTACTCTTGCTCCTTGTCTCCATTTTCTCTTGTTGTTTATCACCCCAGCTTCTACCTTTACTCTGCCTGTGTTATCATTAATATCTGCCCATCATTCCTCAGGATTATCATCCTTGTTTAATTGATGTAATATTTGCAAAAACATGGTGGACAAAAGTCCATGTTTAGCCAATGGAGAATATTATTTTGTTAAATCCAGAATTGAGAATAATTGTGTGTTCACATCAAATTTGTGTTATGGAATTAATGTTAACTGCTTTCTCTCTGAAGTGCATTAGATTATGAACGTTGTATCCTTTTTTTAAGAATCTAAATCCTTTTCCTTTACTCTCCATTGCTCCAAAAGAAAATGTCTTGTCTATAGCTCAAAGAGTTAACATGCAACTTGTCTTTTCTAGGAGAATAGTCATGTTTGACACATGAGCTCCAAGAACCCAACAAAGTCAGAATAGCAACTTCCTATCTCCAACTTTCCAACATCACATGAACGCAGCATTTAATGTCCTGTTTGGTTTAATGCTTTATTATTCCTCACATCCTGTCTCCATCCATCCCAATGACCCTGTGCCACTCAAGGCAGAATTATTACTCTTGGATGGAACATCAGCTCTGTGGCGCCGTACTCTGCTCTCTACGCCCGCATTATCCATTTATGGAGTATCCCCTTTTGTGGTGAGCCATCTTCCTACAGCCCAGTAAGGATAGGAGTCTTGGCGACCCTGTGCATTTGCGCTGTAACATAAGACATTCTCATTAGTGTGAGGATGGTGCTGTCTCTCATGTCCATTACATTAATTGCTACACATCACTGCCTGCCATGCCCTTAGTATTCTGTTACAATTCTAGCTTTCTCCTCAGTGCATCGCTTCAGTGTGGCCCTCAGTCACTGTGCTCTGGAAGGTGAGAGAGGTAATTGAGGATATGTAGGAAATTAGATAAGATGTTCTGAGTTTAAAAAAAAAAAAAAATCTCAAGGAGGTAATCGGACCAGTTTGTTTATGCCGTGTTATTTGAATGGATGCCAATGAATGGAAAATGTTTTCAGATCAAATAAATTGAAGCAAAGTGCCCTCCCACCTCCACACCGTCCCTCTGTTGTCAGTCATTTCTGCTTATAATAGGGAAGCAGGCCGCTGCCGTAATTGCTTTGATGGTCCAGCCTAAAAAAATCACTTCTGGGCATAAAGAGAGGCCTCTGAGATGGCAGCCAGAGAGAAAAGGTGCGAATGAATTAAAGCACTTTGCGTTCCTCTGGGGCATGTGGCCCAGATTTTTCATCAAAGAAAAAATATAAGGAAAGGAAGAAGGAGTGTGGGGGTGGGCTGTGCCTCTCTCCTTCTGGAATAAATGGCAGTAAAAGCAATAATACACATCCAGCCTCCATTATGCCAAAATGGAGAGCTTTTTCAGGGAAGACACAATGGCATTGACATAGTTAACTGGCAGGTGGAGAAAGGAGGATTTCACTGGAAGTAATCTGATTTTGAACGGGGCTTCCATCGATGGCAGAACCTCTGGTCAGGCCTTTTGTGAAGGGACAAAAGTTTGGGCCTCTGGAAGCAGCGCTTTGAATGTTTCAGTAGAACTTGGTGAATGGGCTATGTGGATGTCCCAAGGCCCTCAGCACTGAGGACTGCACACAGTTCATGTTAGAAGGGTCTTGTGCAGCACTTCTCTGACAACAGCTGTTTTTTTTTTTTTTTTTTATCCTTTAACATTTTAGTAACCTTCGTCTTTCTTTCTTTCTCTTCTCCTTTGTCCGCATTAGTTACTCTGACTTTTAGAGCCGTATTTGGCTGGAAATCAGTCAGTGAATCAGCATGAACTTGGATATTTTGTCACAATGACTCAGGTGTTGTAATCTCCCTGTGTAAAGAACCTGCAGTTGTACATATCTCAACTCAGGGTTTGATCTGTGGAACAGCAGAGGTGACAGATATGGCTGGAAAGACAGATATCGAGTAAACAGAGTAACAACATTGTTTATGGTGCAGCATTGTTTATGAAATTGCATTTCAGTCCCAAACAGTCGTGTGGTGGATGCAAGAAAAACAGTCAGTCTCCTGTGACTAACTGTCGTGCGAATGATTCTGTTATTTTCATTACTTCACTCTGAGGCAGAGGGGGGTTGTTAAATAGATGGTGCCTTTAGCTAGTGGGTGACTGAGGGGAATCTGCTGTTTTCAGTAGAAGTTCAATAATGACTGCATGCTGCACAGGGTGAGTTATCATGATTGTGACACAAAAGCAGTGGGGCTATTTGACTAATCCTCCCACAACTTTACAAAACCTCCAGGGGTCACAAGCCCCCAAATCAAGTCTCCATGGGTGTCTGGAACTTCATGCTTTCCCATTGGCCTTGTGTTTTTTCACAGCCAGCCAAAGGCACGCCCTTTGTTAGTTCCACCCGTATCCTTTTTCTTCTCTTCAAGTTTCTCCCATTGCAACCTCCAAGTCTTTGCTATTAAACCTAATCTTTGGCCGTGTTTTGGAGGCTCTTGCTTTTGTTTGTGGTTGACAGCCCATTACAATTCCTCAGAGCTCCAGGTGCAGTTCTTGTTCAGGAGAATCATTGGTCAAAAAAGATGCAGACGATTTATTGCATCAAACAGATAATAACTTCACATCTAAGAAATATTAAATCTGTCAAATATTTGTGTTTCATCTGCTGAAAAGTACATTTTTACGAATAATGAAAGTAATATCCACCCCTTTTTGACAGAAGGCAACTTCAATGCCTTATTCTTGCTCTTTCATGCATTTACTTCCTGTCTGTCCTGACTATCATCATCCTATAAGGTAGAGCTGTAGCCATAATTGCTTTTCCTGCTTTTGCTGCTGTCAACAAGAGCGTAGTTTTCCTCGCCAACTTGAGTCAGCACATTCCTTTAATGTACTCATTTGAAGAATATTATTTAACAGTAATGTAGAGGATCACATCCACACAAAGGCCAGCACTTCATCCTATCGACTCACTCATTATGGAGTTTCAGTCTTGTTTACGTGTTAAGGAGGGTACATCAGGTCTATAGCCATGTATCCAACCATGTAGTTGAGGGAAATGTTGAAGGTATTACTCCTGCTCCCCTTTCCCCTTCCCGTCCATCCATAATTAACTTCCCTCCATTCATAATTCAAATGTGTTCCTCACACATTATGTTGTGATATGACATTATTTTTCAGTGGCTAAACAGATATTGTGACGCCCCTAGCACACAAGTATGCGTGTGTCTGGTTGACACACTTTTGACAGACACAGCTCCACCCCAGCTAGAAGTGTAAGGTGGGAAATCAACCACAGTTGCTTTTGCTTATTATTTTACATCTTCAGGGTGGATCATCAACTTGTCCTTTCATGAGTTTTTTTTTAACTTTAGTTTCTCTTTGTATTTAAATTGTTTGATATGTTTATCATCAAATAGCAAATAGCTATCATTTCAATTTCAATATTGATGAATCTGTTACAAATCAACATTCCCCATCAAAGGTAGTTCTGTGATGACATCGTGTTAATGGATCACAAACAACCACTGTTGTTGTTGCCGTTCTTGCTGCTCTGCCTTGTTGTGTTGTCAGCTGTCATATTATTTCTGCAACGCACTGAAAATATTTTTCACCAATTAGACTATTTTTACCAATACTAAGCTTTACGGTTAAGTGTGTATGTGGAAAATAATCATGCATTTTTCCGTAGCTTAGTCTGACTAATGCGTGAATTTTTAAATTCTGGGATGTGGGGTATCAAGAGATGAGTTTAGGGAAAGAAAACAAAATGATGGAGAAAATGAAGAAATGTGTGTTTGATGGCTATGGAGAAAGGTCAAGAGAGAGAAAAGCAGGGACTTAGGCAGAGGAAGAGGGTAAGCATCTCACTGCCAAAGCAGCACTCAATATTGTGTCCGGTCCTGAAGGATGTGACATATTTCTCCAGTCTTTGTTGGCTGTTTTAATCAGCTTACATATGTCCTGGATGGAAACTGAATTTGTCTGTAGCAGAGAGATGCTGTATGTGTGTGTGTGTTTGTGTGTGTGTGTGTGTGTGTGCGTGCGGGCGTGTACGTGCATGCGTGTGTACGTGCGTGTCTGTTTAAACATACTCCACTGTGAGTCACTTGTGTGTTTCTGAGCATTTGTGTGTATTTGTGAACATTGTCCACACCAGAGCCAACCAATTCATAACAGCGATGGATTGTGTTTGTCCCATGCATCACTGTCAGTGTGGCTCACCTCTGCAGCACCAGCTTATTTTATGGCCGAGACCTAAACTCAAGAGTGCACAAAGCCCCCCCAACCCCCTCACCCATTCTCCCTGTTTGCCCTTTGGCATTTGGAAATGTGTTTGTGTTGTTAAAATGTGAATGTCTGAGTCCGTATATGTGTGTGCCTGTGTGTTCGTGTGTGTTCTTTTGAAACAGCCGTGCGACATCAAATGAAAAGTTTTGCACATTGTTTTTGTGCCTCATCCAAACTAACTCCAGCAGTTAACCATTGCCACTATACATTCCTTTGCTTCTCAGTGGAAAAATGCAGTATTCTGAAATAATTGTAACGATGCTGTAGTTAAGATGAGGTAAGGTACAGGAACAAACAATGATTGGGAAAGATCATGGTAGAGGTTTGAATAGAAATAATTACATAAATAAATGCAAATGACTGCAACCTTCTGTCTGGCTCATGATGGCATCGCTCACATATGAAATCTAGCACATTGTATTTGGTAGCGTGTCTTTCTGATATTTCTGTTTTTACCATCTTTTTTATTTATTTTTTTTCAGTTCATAGCAATATTGCAAGGTTTAAGGTTTTACTGTATTGCTGGATTATATTTGAATCCAGTTTGGAGTTTGAACAAAACCACCTGTCATTCAACCACATTACCCATATCTCTCCATATGCTGCCCCACTGTGCTGTAGAGAGAGGAATTGCTTTAACACTACTGTATAGGAAGACACACTCCATTAATCTGTCTGTCTACTGGGGGTTTTGATCAGGCTGTCCGACACAGCTAGACTTTCCTCTGAGGAATTCATCCCTCAACACATCACCATTTAATGGAGGATATTTTTTTCATTATTTCGAGCCAGTGCCAACTCTCTCTGTATAAATGATCACAAATAACACGCAGCATGCTCCTGACTTGCTGCAGGTGTTTCAGATGGGGAAGCCTTGTGCCTTTGAACTGCAGAGTGTACTGCAGTAGGTCAAGCATTCTCTGAAAAGCAAAATTATTCACTGTTTTCTATCATGCACTCTTGTGCCCTGTCTTTTGTTCATGGAAGTAGGGCATGCCAGGGGAATAAAGGGCTCCACACGATCGAGTGAGGATTTAGAAAATTCTGCAGAAAACTTTTTGATTTGTGGAGTGAAGTTGTAAAGACATGTTTGATCATATAGTCTTCTAGTCCAGGGGTGTGACATATACAAGAATCCTGATATGATCTATTATATTTCATGTGTATGTTTCATCCTTGTACCCCGTCCCCAGAGTAGGTCACAGTTGCTTACAAATAACGAAGTACAGTACCTGCTCTTTTTTAGGTCACTTCATTTCCATGGAGGCGGTGTTTTGGAGGGGAGGTTATAAGGCATTCTTGATTCAGATGCAAATGGAACAGTTATCAGCAGTCAAGACCTGATGAATAATGGGATGTACAAAACGCACGGCCCTGCATAAGGAAATGAAAGAGCGTCTCTTTTCTGCTCCACTGATTTCATTATAGACACTATTATTGGCTTAGAATGGCAACATCTATTATCTAGAGTTTTTTTTTTTTTTTTTTAATGTGGACAGTCTTTTACTACTGTCAGACCTCATCAAACATTGCTGCCCCAGATAGGGCAACAGGCACAATGTGTAGAGTGGGAGCCTTTAGGCTACGGTCAGATATAGAAACTGTAAAGGTCTCTAACTTTAATTTGTGTTGATTTCATACTTCAGTACCACAGTGTAGTCATAGTCATTGTCTTCTAACAAGCCTAGTCGCAGCATCTATTTGAGTATGACTGCATGAGCAGTTTATTTTATTTTATTTATTTATTTATTTTTAGCAATGCAGCACGTTAGACAAAGTTTGATTTCCAAACTAGAACAGTTACGTTGAGAGAACGTTCCCAAGAATGTGCATCTGCAATGCTTTGGTAATGTTTTTCGGGGGATAACATTCTCTAAATGGCACTTGAGGAAACCAACCACAGATTAAATATTCAAAAAGGTCCCTAAACATTCTTAAAATGCTCCAGTGAAAACATTTTGTCTCGTGACAGCCAACCTTATAGGAAAATTAGCTAATGTTAGCCAATGTTGTGGAACTTTCCCTGCTAGCTGCTTTACATCCTTTGCAAAAAGCACATGTACCACTGATTAAATGACTAATTTTTTTATTTTTATGTTCATGTTTATGTGAGTTGTCAATGAAGCAAAAATGCTAAAGTTTTCTGAACAAGAAACATTGGCACCTCCAAGACATCTGAATGTAAACAATGACACAGTACAACATCTTATCATATTAAGTGTCCAATACTTGTGTCCTCTTTGTAGTACAGTGTTGTACCTGCCAAACTGGATTGCCCCTGAATTGCCTGTGATACAGGGACTACAAAGTGAAAAGTAGATCACTTGGAGTGGAGGATCTAAGAATAGAGAAGAGCCTGTGGCAGAGGGCAGAGGGAACAGGAAGGCAGAAGGATTGGCGGTGAATAAGACTCACTGGAAATGAGATAACACTGTAACTAACCTCGTGGGATGTGTAATGTGGTCCTGTACCTTAGCTAATGCTACCCTCTGACTCTCTGACAGAATTCCTTACATGTACATATAATGTCCTTATTTTTAAACATTTTACAGAGAATAACCCCAAATTCAGTGTGGTACTTATATAACATAGTTCAGTTATAGCCTGAGTGAGTGATACATGTTCATATGTTGGCGTTTTACTCCAAATGATGTTGGAGAGGAGTTTCTCCTGGGCTTTAGGAATGTTACCCAGGTGCTTGTAATCACAATATCAGCCAAATCTAAAAGACGAAGCTGGTTGTTTTTTGTTTGTTTATTTTGTTGTTTTTTTTAATCTGTCTTCCTGCTTTCACGCATTCCTCACATTGTCTTCTCTCTGTTTTCATGTCGCTCTTTTACATAATTTTCACCAGCTCAGAAAAGACACACGCTTGCTGTTACTATGAAAAACCAAATTTGTAATTTTTGTGTCTGAGAACCTTTGTTTAAGATAAAAGACAATAGGAAGATCTTGAACAGCCCGCCTTCCTATATACTATCTTGCTCCCCCAAAAGCCTGTGATTACAATACACCTCTAATCTAATCCCTAAATTACCCCACCGCGATCGCTATCTGTCTTGCAAAAATTGAGTAAGCTGGCAAGGTGGCTGAGGAACAAAGTGGATAACAATATCTTTGCCAGCTACAGCAGAGGACCAGCCCTTTTATCAGAAGGTCCCTGCATATTGTGAAGTTAAGCAAATTGGTTCTGCTTTCTGCGAAGTGCAGTGTTAGTTTAGGTGTTTTTATAAAAGGGTTTATGAAGCTTCTTACCAACCGGGACAAAACATTCTTTTTCTCACAAAAATATCTGGGTTTGGTTAGATTATGTATGTTTCTATTCCTGTGCACGGTGTGTAGGGGCTCAATTTGCCAGGCCCTTCACCTCACACAGCTTAGCATTAATCTGAATTTAGCAGAGGCGCGGAAAAGACAGGAGTGATTATCACAATATTAAATGTTAAAAGCTTTTATTTATTAATTTGTATTAATGTCTCCTACTCTATTCAATATGTCATCTGGATGACAGCGTCAGAGTTTAGGGCTTTTTTTTTTCCCCCCTAGAAAAATAGTATTAGAGCTTAGGGAGTGAACAGCTAAGAGCCAAAATTAGATCTGAGGATTCCATTTTTAATTGTGTTCTAGTTATTTTATAACAGAAAGTCTGGGTTAGTTTGGTTTGTAAGACAAGAGCTTGAAGTAAATGGAATATAATTAACTGTTAACAGGATTGTCACAGGGCTACACTTACATATGTTTAATTAATTGATCAATTTTCATAATTCAAAACCAACAGTGTTGTGATGCATGATTCAAAAGGCACTGCCTTATTCACTGTTTTTGTGCAGGTTATTTTTTTTTTAATTTGTATGAAAACGTTGTGCTTCCAGTTGCTTAATTCTGTTCCTTGTTATACCCTTTTTGCCCCTCACTTCCTTGTTCATTTACTCTCACATTCCAGAAACCTACAGGCAACCCACACACGCGCGCACACACACACACACGCACACCATCCCTCTCCTCCTCTGGTCGTGTATGTAGTCCTAGTGATTGGATGAATAAGTTGTGCCATCCCATATGGTGGGCTGTCCTGCTGGATCTGATCACAGTAGTGAATGAAGGAGCCCATGAGTCACCACCGGTTTGTTCTGCCACACTTGTCACGCTCTGCTGTCGCATGCTTCCCTCTCTCCCTCCGTCCATCCTGCCAGCCAACAGACGCCGTGCCTTTTGAATTCTCTCACCCTGTCGTTCACTGTCTGCCTCTCTCGTGCACATCATACTGTAACTGCAATCTTCCGCATTCCTCCTCATGCTCCTCCTCCTCCATCTTCTCCCTCTGTCGCTCTCTGTTTCTCTCTCCCTTTTGTCTCTCTATCTCTCTACCTCACTGACTGAGGTCAAAGTCTGTGCCCTGTTCCCTGACAGTCTAAACGCCAGGCTATTCCCCGAGCTCTCCCCCTTCCACAGCAGTCTATGCCAACATCATTGTCATTTATAAACATTTTATGTCAGCTCTGTAGGGTAATGCCTAATTTCTCCCACCACACGGCTCTTCATTAAAAGTTGATTTTCTGTCAAAATGTATCCCAATCAAATTAGCTGCAGCTACTTGTACAACTTGGGTTAACCAGACACGTGTCTTAGTTGCTCACTCCATCGCATCCATGGTTCTGTTTTTAATTTATAAAGATGTTCATGCTGGCTCTGGAAAGTAGCTGATTTGAATTGAGAATATATATTGCCCTGTTAAATAAGCAATACAATGTGGCGAGATATGAAAATAAGAGAGGATAATTGCAGTGTCCTTTACCAGTGTGATTATATTCCTGGATGAGGACTCCTCATTATTGTCACTCATGTTACTCCATCACCACTTATCAAAGCACGGAAAAGAGAAGGTTGTGTTTGATTAACTGGAGGATAAGATTCAAAATGTAAATATCAGAGGCCTAACCTATCCGACACCAATACAGACTGATGATGTCATCAAACTAAGCAGTGACATTGTTATTTTAATGTCATCAATGATAGCATTCCCTATCCAGTGTTGGACAATTTCTAAAAAAAAAAAAAATCTGTTCATTAAAACATGCATGAAAACATGTATATCCCATGACCTGTCGTAGCATGAAAAGCATATAAGTTATTTATACCTAAAATTTGTCATCCGTGGGATTTAGCCACTGTAGTAAAGGCTTATAGATACAGGCTGGCATTGTTTCCAAGGGACGGCCACATTATGAATGACATCCAATCAGGGCTTTCATTTCCAAAAGTGTTATTTCCTGCCATTCCAGACAGTAAAACTGTGTTTCTTCTCTCTGGTAGGAGGAGTTAGTGACGATGCTTACATAAAAACTTGCATTGAAAATTTATATTTGGCCGATGGCAAAGACAACAGCATACTTGAGATATCCAGAAAAGTTTGAGAAGCTGGATGATTCAGACGCTGATGTCTGGCTCCAGACCTCTGCCCTTTCTCTATTGTCGATCACTTTCCATGTGTCCTCATTTGATACGAGTGGATCAGGCTGTGCTGTGTCTTCTGTTTGTTGCAGTACAGTTCTACACAGACAACCTTCTACTGACAGGCTAATATGATTGATGGTGTGAGAGTAGTGAGAGTCATTCATTTGGGTCTAGGGTGCGTGTGATGGTCAACTTATGGAGGCTAGCACTCAAGCTACTTACATGTTACTTGTATTATTCAATACTGAGAAAAATCAGTACATACCCAATAGGTTTTGTTGTCTCACACATGCTTACAATATGTAAGCACTGGGTGTAAAGATATTTCCTCTTTTTAAGAGTTTACTTCGAGTCATCCACGTTTGCCAGTAAGCCTGTTGTCTGATTAAAGCCTGTTGGCTGTTTCTTGTTCCTTGATGCATGCAACCCACCCCCTTGTTTTTTTTTTCTTTTCTTGCTTTTATTTATGTTCCATTCATCTTTTGTATTATTTTTGAAATTTTCTGAATGGGAAAATCAATGCACTCTAAGAAAACCTACAGCTTGGAAAATAAATACTTTAAATAAGTCTGAAGTGATATTTTCTGTCCAGACTGAAACTCTCCCCCCCCCCCCCATATGGTTTAGTGTATGTCTGTGCGCTCATGATCTTTGTCTAATTATCTACGTTTGTCATATTGCCAAAAAGACCCCACTGGGTGCTGGAGTGGATGATATCCGGAGCATAGTATCACCTTGGAACAACTCCACAGATGATAACGTTAGCAGTGTCTAAATTACTGCTCTCTGAGGTACTGGCTGCTTTACCATCATTAGCACGACCATTACATAGATTGGTGAAGGAAGGGTGCTGAGGCCCTGGCAGGAGACCAGCGGAGCGTTCCTCAGGCTGGCAGGGTCATTCACTCGTTCTCTTTGGAGACATGACTTCAGCTAGCATAGGGGCAGGGAATTAGGGTGTGTGTGTGCGTGTGTGTGTGTATGTGTGTGTGTGCGTGTGTGTGTGTGTGTGTGTTCCCATGTTTTTTTGTTTTTTTTTTACTCTTGCTGGAATGACTAAATATGCTCATGGTGGCATGAACAGCCAAATAAATGAGGCCATTTTTAGTTATAGATTAATCAAGTTACCTCTGGGGTGGTGGTCAGATTTAGTGCCACAGTTAATAAGGATATATTCAGGCTGTGGGTTTGTGGAGAGAAAATTCCACTTTATCATGTGTTTGTTCATGGGAAAGGGAGCAACTGAGTTATTAGTCTTAAATCTCACCTATAGGGCTCCAAATACTAATCGTGGAGACAGTGAGAAATATTTCAAGCAAGTTTCTTTCTTTTAAGTAGCAATAGTGATCCTGTCATCAATGAAAATACTCATCTATTTGATGCAGCATGGAAGAATATGAGGACACTGGTGTCTTTAAATACATGGTTTAGGATGTAATTTTCCCAACAAGAATGATGAAAGAAAGGTGCAGCTTCTATTTAGAAGATTACAGGGTAGTTATGTGAGTGAGCCAGCAAAAATCCATTGAAAGGTTTCATCAAGAACAGGAGTTTTAGAGCAGAGAGTGCAGCTCACCTTTAACAGAACACTCCATCAGCAAGATGACAACCTTAACTCACTCTGAAGAGCATCTGATGCAAGTTTGAAACAGGCAGTCTTTAGAATCATCTGATGTGAAATATCATGGTATGTACAGGGTGTGCATCTGAGGTCAAGATACAGCCAGAATAACATGGAAAGATATAGTCTGTGTGTGTGTGTGTGTGTGTGTGTGTGTGTGTGTGTGTTTGCTGTCTTTACACGTGTACCTGATTGTGTTTGTGTCCATAGACATTTGTATGGATCTGCATGTACTTGTGTGTGTGTGTGTGTGTGTGTGTGTGTGTGTGCTCACACGCTCACCCACACACACACACACACACACACACACACACACACACGCACGCATTACCAGAATGTGTGTGGTTTGGGGCCACTGAGGAGGAGCATGTTAACCAGAGGAGCAGCCGGCCCACCAGATGTTCCTATTCCCACTAGGCTTGTCACAAGTGGACCTTTACTTCTCTCCCTGCACTACACACAAACACACACACATAGAAAGATGCTGCACTGAACTATACATAGAACATGCTCAGCATCACAGAATGGAACCTGGCCAACTTTATGCTTTTGTAAATTTGCATAGATACCCGGCAATGAGGATCTTCTTCAAAGGGAGCCTTAGTGAGGAACGAGTAAACCCAACTGGCCTGAATGATAAGGATTTCTTTTTCTTTCAATCAACATTCTCATAATCTAAAGCATTTCTTTACACTGAACTACTATGTATGGTACATTTGTTTAACGTGCTTTTCTTAAAATCAAAAACATCTGTTGCATCATTTTTGAATGTTTTCAACTATCTTTTACAAAGCTGTGCGCACAGAAAAGCGTGTTCAACAATCGATGCCAATTCCTAGAGCCATTTTCCAATGCCAGTATATCTGCTCCCCTGGCTTGTTGCAGGGGACTCAGTGTCATCTTCATATACCATGGTTGGTTGCCTTTCATGGTGCCGTGGTCCTAGGTAGAGGATGTGGCCATTTGGAAATGTCACGAGAAAGGTCGAGACCATCATTACGACCTGGTTCAGCCAGCTGATTTATGAGGTTCTTGCAAATGAAATATGGTAAAGGGCTGGTGGAACAAGCAGTGCCTCCACAGACACCCCAAAGGTCACATAACTTAATTTCAATTAGTCCTATGGAAGGCCAGGTAAATACGTCTGATGGGAAGACAACTGGGGAAATGGATTTGCTTGTAATGTCATTGTGTTTATGGGGATTAAGATAGGGCTAATCAGTTGAAAAAGGTGGGTATGTTAGTATAGTATTGATTGAAGAGTTGAGGAAAATTATGCCAGTTGAAATAGTTGCAGCCCCTTCCTTCCACATATTGCAAGAAACCTTTTGTATTGTTTATTATTTACAGAGGGAGAAAATGCAAGTCTCACTACTTCCTCCGCTCCCTATCAATCACAGTGGATTGTGCTTCACTGAATCCCATCAATTACTGCTTTCTGTTTGACACATGCAACAATAATTTCTGATTAGCCAACAATTCTCTGGAAATAGCAGTATTGTGAGGAACAAATGGCTTGACATTTTAAATATATAAGTCAAAGTTTACCACCAAATCCAACTCCCTTCATCCCACGTCGCCATTTCTGCATGTGTCAAAAGTACCCCCACACAAAATGTTTCAAAATGAGTCGCAAATTGCTAGCAAATGATTTCCTGCTCAGGGAGAATAACAGGGTCCCCACTCTGCCTTTGATTTAAGCTTTTTTTTTTCCTCCCGTCTTTGTTTACCCATGCCGTCGAGCAGCGGCTCTGCTGGAATCCCTATTGATAGCTGTCTGACAGGGGGGCTGAGTGGCTAAGCAGCCCAGAGGGGCTCGTGGGGTGTGCAGTTTGTGGATGTTCATTGCATGAATGTGTCCCTTTTTATTGTTATGCATATGTCGTATCATATATGTGTAGATCTTTTTGTAATCGTTGTGACATCATAGATGCCAGGGAGTCACCAGGTGTGTATGTGTGCAGATCTGCCTGTCTGGGTCGGGTGCACCTTTGTTTGTGTGTGGGCATGTGTTTGTGTGTTTTGTGAGGGTGATGTGGCATGGAGGTCACTTCTGTCAGATCCAATGTCCAGGCCCATGCTGTGATGTGAAGGGCACTGTCAAGAGACAACCACAAGGCAGCGCAGGTACAGCTGCCCTCAGTGCTCTTTTCCTCTGTGGCACAAACAAAAACACACACACACACACACACACACACACACACACACACACACACACAGTATTTGTGGGGACACAGTGAAACACATCCATGCTATCAGTAAACTGACACACGGTGGTAGGAAAGCCCCCCCAGGGTGAAAACTCCAGGATTGTAGAATCTTTGCAAAACAAATTCTACCGCCTACTTTGTTGAGATTGTGTTTGCTGATGAGTAGCTATATGATGAGTCACGTATGTGGGAAGATGGGAGACATGTTCAAGAAGAAGCTCATAAAGAACCTCTCAGAGGTTTCCATGCTGAAATTTGGAAAAGTTTGAAAAATAATAATGTTTTGGTGGATTGAACATATATGCTGAAACCATAAGCCCTGTTTTGGTTTGTGGTGCTTGAAAATATGCTAATCATTTTGTTGATAATGTAAAAAAAACAGGGGTTTCTTTTGTCAAGCTCAGAGCTGAATAGCAAATCACACATGCATTCAAAGGCAGTGGTCTGACCCTTTAAATAGATTTAAGAGTGAAGAAGACTTTATATGTTAGAAACAAAACTGACAGTTGTGTAGCATATTTAATACATTATGATAAAAAGACTGAAAAGTTGAAATACAAAAACCGTCACTTTCTTTTTCATAGTCATTTAAATAGATATTTAGAAAATTTGTTCATTTATCAAGTTCTTAGATTTCAATTTTTTGAATTATTAATGAAGCTTTTTTTTTTTTCTTCTTCCTGATTTCTGAGTGAATCCATAAAAAAACTCAAGCCTCATACTTGTTGCTGGGAACTACTGGAGAGCTACCCAGAAGTTAAACTGCACGCTATTTAACATCAGTTTGAAGAGGCTGGCCAATCAGCCAGCCGGGAAGCAGGATTTATCCTGAATGTGCAAGGAAGAATGCAAGTAACAAATGTGGCTAGCATTTTCTGAGTTCTAGATTCAGCAAGAAATCATACAGGAAGAAAAAAGAACCCTTATGAATTCAAGACCTTTAACGGTGAGTCATTGATAAACAACCTTCTGGGTGAAATATGACTTTAAAGAACCTCTATTTGGCCTTTTCTACTTTGCTAGAAAAAAAACAAAAAAAACTTACATTTCAGAATTTCATTGTAACTCTTATGCATATCTGCAGGAGTAAATTGTTATGTTCAAAGTTCAAACAAGTTTAAGTGTGTGACGAGAAAGCATTAGCAAAGTCATGCATAGATCGATTCAGTGGAACGGAGGAAGAGCGATCTGTAAAAGCAGATGGCTTATAAGCACTACCACGGCAGAATATGTAAAGCATGTTTGTGCCCTCCAGAGCAAACTGGTGCTGGTCTGGACAAAATTAGAAATTTCTGTGTGAGTCTTCATTGGTTTATTATCACCATTTTATAACTTTAGCATTCATTAGTTTGAGAACTTTGCACTGGGGATGTTAAATAAACGCAAGTCAATTTTGTTGGTCTTCAGGTGTAAATTATCTCAGACCACTCACCTAGAGATGTGGCTATTTTAAGGTGAAGGACAGATGAACGGTTTTGTGTCTGCAGATCTATCTCCATCTCAAATCTTCATGTCCCTGTCCGTCTCTTCCTGTGGCTGTTCTCAGCCTGTAACCCTCCAGTGTACACTATGTCCACACTGCAGGAGAGAAGCTGTGAAACTTTAATGCTAATTGATCCCAGTGAAGAAGTGTGGACACAGGTGTGTTGCCGCAGGCCCTGGCTCTGACACGGATGCCAAGGGATTCTAGGTAACCGAGGGGCTTATATGCCACAGCAAAAAGCGCCACTGGCCAGGGCACAAGTGACCCAGTTCTTTTCTAATCAGCACATGTTTGAGGTGAACAGTGTGTGTTTGCGTGTATGTGTGTGTGCCTGCATGCATGTGCCTGTGTGTGTGTCAGTCAGCCGGTGTAATGGGCCTGTGCAGCTGAAGTGTCAACAAAGGAGCCTAAGAAACGATATCTTCAGGATGCTAAACTTCACGAAAGGAACGGTAAAGTTCAGGTATATTTGATGAGCAGGACCTAAAGCAGCTACCTGCTCTGAAATGTAATTTTGCATATTAACAGAACCAAGATTCTCCCATTTGAAAAACAGTTAAAATCCCCAGGCTTCTCTAAGAATTTACAGTGTAGTGCTCCGGTGCATGCATGCTCAGTATTTTTGACTGGTGTAATCTGTGTGTGTTAGTTTTTGAACAAGTATGGTAATTGTGAGCCTTTGAGCTCCAGGAAAGCCCAAATCTAAATCAGACTCAAGCTGCTGTGTAACTCCCAGATTTTCACTCGAAGTTTGCAGTCTTGATTGTGTGGGTGTGGGTGGGCGATTACATGTATCTGCCTGCATGTGTGTTGGTCTGGATAGCGAAGAGACTTAGCACTGCCAAGACGCAGGTGCGCGGATTAGGTGTGATCCCTTTTCGTATTCTCAGTAGTATATCTTATTTGATGGCTTTTCTGCCATGTAAATCTCATCAAAAACTAGCTAACAATAGCACCACGTTCACAGACGCCCAAGCATCTGGCGTGCCACCACTCTGAATGTTCAAACTGCTGGGAACAACCTGTCTCCGGAAAGGGAATATAACTGGGAATAAACTCAAGGCATTTGTGTGTGTTTGCATGTAAATGTTTGTGTTTTCTTGTGGGTGCTTGATAGAAATGAGGGACAGAGAGAGAGAGAGAGGGAGATTTTGCTGGAAACTGCATGTTGATAGCCTCATAAATCATGAAAGAGATCTGTGCTGTATCTTAGCCAGTGTTGCGCCAGGTGATTGCATGATGATGATCTGAATGTGCCGCCGCTTCTCTTGCTTCAGCTATTTCCAGCAGCTTTGCTCCCTCATTCCACTGAAATATATTGAAAGACAGCAGGAGAAGTGAAATAACTTTGGCCAGCACAGGGCCCCATTAAAGTGTGATGAGTGACCTCAGTGAGGGACTCAGTGTACAGCACTTTATTCAGGAACATTAACTTATTTATAGGTGTTGGAATTGTGTTGTTTGCTTGTTTTATTGAAAACCTTGTGGGTAAAGTGACGGCAGGCCGCCTGGCATGTGAGCGCCACATCTCTGGAGGGCATCCCTTCAGAAAAATCTTCTTCCTTGATGAATAAGTGAAAGGGACGGATAAATTTTTCATTTAACCAGAATCCATTGTCGCTTGAGATGTCTGGTCTGCGGGTATGTGTAGTCAACCTGCAGGCGATTAAAAGAAACCCACAACCTTCCTGAGAATCTAGCACACATGCACAAACAAATGTGTGTAAGCACATATTGAGTGTATCCACATAATTGCACATGCATTCAGAAAACACACTTACACTCTCCATTCATAGTTTAGATATAGCACACAGCTTCTATCGATGAGACTCTCAGAAGAAGTCAGACAAAAGAATTTGACACTTATTCAAGTCCTGACACAGAAGCAGCTGCAACCTGGTTTGTTCAAATGAATAAGTATCTATTTTTATAATGATATTTTTGTTCATTGTATATAACCTGTTGAAGATTGTGGGGGATATATATATATATATATATATATATATATACACACACACACACACATATATATATATATATATATATATATATATATATATATATATATATATATATATATACAAAGAAATTAAGGCCGAAGAATTAAGTAGGATTTCAGGAAGTTCGAGTGGATTTTTTTCCAGAATATCTGGTCTTAAAAAGTTCAGAGAGATAGCATTGGAGCTGCTTCTGTAGACAGTGTGTCTGTATATTGTGTGTCTACTACTTCTGCTCTAACTCTTGTACACCAAAACTCATGTTGACAGCCACACAGGCAATACACAAGCAAAAACATGAAGGTAGCAAAGTGTAGCCCATCACAGAATGGGTTGTGGTGTTTTATGTACATGAGGGAGCATCTCTCACTATGAATGATTTATAATAAAAGAGAAAGTGAAAAGTCTTTCTGGAGGCACACTCACCCGGCAGCCCCCATGTGAACAGAAGGGAGCGTCTTCACATGGCCAAATGGGTCTGATGGTGAAGGCATTGAGGAAAGAGCAAGGCTGCTCGCTTGCAAAGCCCTCTATGATCTCCACCACCACTCTCGCTGCACACTGGGATACATCAAAAAGGGGAATAATAAATAAATAACACGCAACATCATGTTTTATTAATTTGGGTACGGCTTCAGTAGAGACGGGTCCTGGAGAATTCTGAGATTGGATGGTGGCTTTAAGGGAAAAGTCCTGCAGTAATTGAACTGAACCGTCGATGACAAAACAGAAGCTTTGTAGTATATATCTAAAACATGAGTGTCGGAGCTAGTGGAGCAAATGTGTTACCGTCATTCAATGAGGTAGAGGAGAGCTATGGTTTTACTCCCCCACCTTTTGTTTATTCACTCATTCAGTGTCACTGACAGTTTGCCTCAGCACACTTTGGCTGTCAATCAGCGTGTCAAAACACACGGAAATCTGTTTACCGAGGTGAGAAACAATAACCACTGGCTGGATATACAACATTTTGGCAAGCACACTCATCCCCTCGGTCCAGATTCTGGTTCAGAACTGGACGCCGGCTTGACGTCGTGTCATCTGTCAGCTGTCAGTCATAGATCGTGGCATTTTCATTTTATAAATGTTTACCTCCCTCTAGTCCTCCATGTGATCTCAGGCATCGGTGTATCTCATTCTTTCCTCAGAATTCTCAGAAACAAGCTCCACATGTATCTGTCATGAGTTAGCAGGTGACGCAAAATGACAAATCGTGATGGTTTGCTCGTGAGTGCTGATCCCCTTTGTGTATACTTGGACTGAGGCACAGACTGCAGACTCTGGGTCTGGTTATGTATCTTCTTTTACTACTATGTGGTTGGACAGAAATCCAACGCTATTTCTAGAGATGGTGTACAGAGTTTAGCTATATTTTTGTTTACAGTCAGGCTGCCTCCTTAACATGCCAGATGTTAGTTTTCAAAACCTCCTCCATGAAGTGAATACAGGATCTTCTTATAAATAAATGAATAAATTATATATATATATATATATATATATATATATATATATATATATATATATATATATATATATATATATATATATACATATACATATATATGTATATGTATATGTATGTGTATGTATATATATATATATATATATATATATATATATATATATAGCCTGAATTGTTTTATAGGAATTAATACTGTCAGCATGATGCCGAGGTTCCACCTGTCAGGTATTATCTCCACATCACAAATGGATTAGTGTGTGTGTGTGTGTGTGTGTGTGTGTTTCTGTCTGTCTGGGAACACATTTATTTGTTACACATATTTATGTATGTGTGTAATTCTGTGAATGTGCTGCCAAACTTATTTGTGTTTCTTAGAAAGTGTCTGGATATTATGCACCTGTGAGTATGCATGGTGTGTGTGTGTGTGTGTGTGTGTGTGTGTGTGTGTGTGTGTGTGTGTGTGTGTGTGTGCGCGCGTGTGTAAGAGAGAGAGAGAGTCTGTGTGTCATCTCGAGCACACTGTGAAGGTGTCATTGTGGAGCCTAGGCCCTGTAAGCTGTCAGACAGTGAGAGATGCCGCACCTCTAAAGGGCATGCTTTCTGGGCCTTTCCTGTCTATTATAAGCCCTGCAACACTCATCAAGGCTGTAGCATTGCACCCCCATGTCCCTCAAGCAGCCACATAGAGAAGCCACCTTTCTAACTAGGAGAGCCTTTGCCTCTAAACTTCACATACCCTTGTCTTCCATCTTGACATGATAAACACAAGCAGCTGTAATGAGGCGTTGGTTTGTCAGGGCATCCATTTTGTTTTGCTCAAATCAGAATTGAAGCAAAACTCCTTCCCTTTCCATTTTGAAACATCCAGTCCTGAATTAACCAACTGTCAACGCATCACGCTAACTTACCTTGTAATTTGTGCTCTTTTACTAATTCAGACCCTCCACCTACTGAGGAATCATGTTTGAAGAGGTAAATGTAGAGGAAATGTAATATCACACCTTTCTTTTTTTTGAAAGCACAATGAAGTGATGGCATCGCTGAGGGGAGAGCAAGGACTTAGACAGACTGCATTCAGGCTGGCCAAAGATTGAGATGTGTCGCTATCGTGCCATCTGTAACAGTCACGCCTGGCGTCATCAGAAACAGATCGCCTATACCAGCCACATCAAATCTCCAGTTTGCCAAGCAAATAGAATAAAACAATCTATCGATCTCGCTCCACCTCCCTGTGTATCAACACAATCCATCTGTGTTTATCAGCCTATCTGGCTTCCTATCGTTTGCTGTCTGCAGGCAGGCGTGCTTTTTCTTTTCTTCTCTTTTATTTTCTCTCTTCCTCCTCCCACATTTGTTTGGTGATCCATCAGTCTATTTACCTTATCATGCTGCCAAACCATCCATTTACGCACCCATCTGTCTGTCAAACTATATCTTAGCTTCCATTTGTCTAACTATCTCTCTGTCTGTTCCTTCACCTGTCAATCATGAGCCTTGCTTTGGCTGTCACAGGTTCCATCCGTTCGTCTGGCTGATTCTGTCTCTGACCTCTTCTGCTCAGAAGACAGTTGGATAAAGTAATTTGATTTTTATCACTTCATCAGACATTTTACACTGTATTAACTACAGCACCATTTAATTAGAGGTATTTCATTTTCAGGGTTGACATCAAACTAGACAGAGGTTGTGAATTCCTCATGGTAGTAGGAGGAGAATTTTAAAATCATTGTTTGCTAATTTTATTTATTTTTTTTTTAATTTTCAATCTCCATCTGAAGTTAATTCAGTGTGTTTCTCATACAACACAGTGTTTTGCAGGATGTTATGTGATCTAGATGGATAGCTTTCTCCACAGCATCCAAACGGAAGCAGGTCACTGCTTTGGCTCGGTCCAGCTCAGATCAAGCCTCAGTGGAGCAAGCCAGACACTGATGTCAATGTAGTCAGGGGGGCTGGCCTCCCACAGAGGCCCAATCAGTCTTATAGGATCAGTGACTGGCCCCCCCTAGGCACCAGTGTGCTTCGGCCTGATGGATTACTCTCTCTCCTGGCTCAGGCCAGAGAAACCCAGGCTTTTGCTACTGGCTCCATCTGTGCTCTCTGTGGTTCCTGAATGCCCTGTAGTCATAGTCCTGAGCTGCTGGTGAAGCACCAAATCAAAAGCCTCAGTCGACAGAGTATATTCAGACACCCTGCATGGGTAGAATCGAGTCTAGTGCTGTAAGTACAACAAGTTTATGCTGAAATGCATGTTGCAGCTCCTTGTATGGCACATAATGTACTCTAAATAAAACTCGACTGTTATACTAGATAGCTCAGTCTTGTTCCAAAGTAAGGAGACAATGTCAAAGTATAAAGAAAACTCAAACAGCAGGCAAGCTGGAATTTACTCTTGAGGATTTTTGTTTTCTTTCATGGCTATACTTAGGTTGAAACCTGCCTCCTGAAACATGACTGCTGAGTGGATAGTCATGAATGGGGAGTTTTGCCTCAGGCGTTGTTCGATCGCAAAAGTGTTTCCATATAACTGTTCATTTGGGCTGTGTGTGCCTTTGCTGCATCCCGGAATGTCAAGAGACAATGTTCCAATGCTTCCACTGAGTCTCGGTCAGCATAAATATTTTGGGAGATTTGGGAAACCAGAAGCGAAAAATAATAAATCGGTGCCACAAAAAAAAACTCTGTCAGTCGTTGTTTTGATCAGAAACCTCACAAATGCTAGTCAAGCTTCAATGAGCATGATTGATTTTTTTTTTCCCCCACACACACACATATTCATGCAGAGCTTTGCATGCATGTATGTACATGTAAATGTCCACATTTACTGTGAAACTCTAACATTACAACTTTGAAATATAGTATTCCTTACAGTTTTACAGTTCCAATCATACATAGTCGTGAAACATTTGACATATTTGTGTGGGTAATCAGATTCTCGCTTGAAAAGGACGCTTCAGTTGGCGTACACCCGCCTTTTAATTGACTTCACCACTGAATACATTTCTTAACATAAAAGTTTAATGTAATTTGTCATATTGATAGATCCAGTTTCTCTCATTCTGCCTAACCAACTTTTTCATTTATTGATTTCATGTCCCAGAATGACTTGCTGTTGTGATAAATGTGCTGTTGTGATCTGATCCTAAGAGTTGAATCACAACAGCCTCGTGCCGCCTGTACATTACTGTGTTATCTCTGTCTCCTCTCAAATTTGACAATAGTGTTTTGCTGAAATCCGTTTACTGTGAATAACCGTTAGCTATTTTTGAAATAAAATATTGCCTAAATATGAAGGGAGTGTATAAACGCCAGATGAGTGAGGGGGCTGCAATCCAGCACTTAATGTGTTATGGTGTGTTTTCTCAGCACGCCATAGCAGGCAGAGGCGATCAGAATGGCATGACAGAGGTAAGACAGGCCTGGATAAACATGCTGAGGCAAGATAGTGCAATTCTCCCACTCTCTTTTACTTGTACATCCTTTCTGTTATTCTTTCTCTTGTCTTTCTTGTTTTTTTTCTTTTTTTCAATTTTCTTCCCGCACTGTTTCCCACTTTTCGCTTAAATCCCCCTTATTTCTGATACTACCTGAAGTGTTTACTAGAAAAGCTGGTCACTTGTGATTTTTAAAACCCCCAGGAGGCACGGAAAGCAATCAAATCACTAACAATAAGATTTAACTTGAAATGGACACAAAATCTCATCGTGTTCAGATTTGGCATGCGTGTATATAAATTCATGTTCCTGCCTGACAGTTTGTTTACAGAATTTAGAGGCAAACTGGGTTTAAGTGACAGTCTGTGGAGATAAATGGTAATGAGCAGTGGTTTGCAGAGAGCAGGGTGGCCATAACACATGCAATCAGTTTTGACAGCATGGGGATGAGGTTAATTTCCATGTCTCTATCACCACTCTATCTCAGTGGATACTGTGATGTGCATGGTTGGTAATACTGGTGACTGACCCAGATTGTAAATGCAGCCTTTCTTCAACCTCCTGAATGGCCTCTCGTGACTTTACCTCCTATTTGAGTTCCAGACTGCCTTTATCAAAAACTGGGCTGTGCACTGTCACTCCAAAAAAAAAAGGCATCAGGGCTGCTTTTTCTCCAACCAGCCTCGCTTTTTACTTCCATTTTTTATTTCCAGCCAGACATGTTGTGCATAAATGCAGCCTTTTTCTCCATCATGCTCCTGACTACACACAGCATGAAATGTGTTCACGTTCACGTGCTATCCCTTAACAACCCTACTGAAAAGAGCATGGTCTGAGCATAATGCTGCCTGACTGTTTGGCACAAACATGTTTCACGATAGTCGGTAATCACAGCACATGTTATATACAAATGTTTACTTTTAGAGCTAGAAAAAAATAAATAAATGCATTTTATATCCTCACCAGAGAAGATCTGACATGTTAACAGGAACAACATTGGTTTAGTATGTGTCTGTGCATGCAGCACATACAGTATTTTTCCTTTAAAAAAAAATGAGTCTGATTTATAGTGATACAGTCGATGCTTTAATCTTCTACGTTGCATTGGTTGCTAAACATAAAACCACTCCTTACAAAAGTGACTACCATTAACAAGAAAGGGCTCAATAACACCACCATCCACAATGTTTGTCCCCCGCCGTCTTTCAACCAAACACCTTTTCCTCAGCTGAACTATTTCTCCCTCCCATGGTACTTGTTTGGGGTGATTACTCTCAAGGCTGAACAAGGAGCTGTGTTTGCCACAACTGTAGTTTTGCGATACCTGCCCCATAACTTTCAGCAGGAAGAAATAGCTTCTCTCCCTCTGCATCCCATTTATACACCATATCTTGTTTCTGTGTAGGGAGTTCCATTACTCTGTTCCTTGGAGGCTGGCAGAGGGGAAGGGGAAGGGGGGGCGGGGGAGATGAAAAGAGGTGATAGAAGGTTGCGGCTGCTGCTGCTGCTGCTACAGATGTTCTCCCTTTTGACAGTGACGCAAACAAAAGATGTCGAGCTGAGATTTAATCACCTTTATTATGTCCCAGCTCATCAAAATATGAAGTGCGGAGAAAGAGAAACATAGCAGAGAAGCGACATGTCAGAGAAATCATGTCCTCTACTCAATTGTTTAGCATAAAAGACAATGAATGTATGATTCAGAAAGATATGGTACAATAGACTCAGCTTCATTCTCGCCTTTACGTTGCATCCTCTTTGCCTTCTGCAGCTTTTAATGCTCATAATTGGCGATTATGTGAACCTGACCTCATTTTTCTGTTGATGAATTTGAGCACTTTGTGTAGATGTTGACCTAGAGTCTGATACCACCCAGAGTCTATTTAACTAACGTAGAATAATCCCTTAAAAGTCTTCCTGTTTACTCTGACCACTGAGAGGTAATTCCTCAAAGTATCCCTCGCTGAAAGCGTTTGATAGATGAGTGGCAGCCTTTCCTTCTTTTGCAGATCAAAGATCCTTATCATGATGTAATTCTGTGTAATTAGCCAAAGACGACAGCAACACAAAAGTCATTATGATATTTAATCTCTTTTGGGGAATCCACCAGGGAAGCTGCGGCTCTATCGTCTGTCATAACATGAAATGACATCTCACTGGAGACCCTCCAAACAGTCAGGAGAAGGTTGGAGTTGACTGTGCCGGCTTAAGGCCTTTGCTTTAGCTGTTTAGTAATCTTGGCATCCCCTCCTCCTTCTATTACCCTTGTCTTATTCGGAGCCTCTCCCTTGTGGCAGGGATCATCATGATATACATGCAAGGATATGCTTGTGTGTGTGTGTGTGTGTGTGTGTGTGTGTGTGTGTGTGTGTGTGTGTGTGTGTGTGCGTGCGTGCAAGAAACAGAGGGAGTGTGTTCCCTCAAAGCAATGCACCAAGCCATTCCTTTGGGCATGGCTTGAACACTCACTGTAAGTGACAATATATTTTGCATATACAAAATGTGAGAGGATGGATAGTGTGTTTTAGTGACTTCTCCCTCCATCTGCCCTACCTACCCTCACTGGAACCCTCAATGCATTTAGTGGCATTTTTTTAGAAAAACAGTGCCAGGAGGCATTTAATTAAGTTCTAGTGTACCAACATCTCCCGTCTGTAACATGGAATATCTGCTCTTCTTTTGTCAATGTCGTCTCCTGTTCCCGTGCTCCTCTGTGTCGTGCCTACTGTAACTCAGTACTATGTCACCTCTGGGAAAAGCAGCCATCAAAACCAATACGAGTAGAAAGAGTTACAATCAGTGCTCCAGAAAACCTGTAGAGATTGTCTTTTGTGTGTGGATCTGTCCTCCTTTCCTCCCAACCACTCCCACCCCCCACCCCCAGTCTCACTTTGTTTCCCTCTCTATCTGTATATATGTATGTTTATTATGTTTGTGTGTGTGTGAAGCTTTCAATTCAGTAGAGGCTAGTAGTAATGTTTCTCCCCCAGTAGAAATGACTGCTGTTTGTTCAATTGTTGTGATAGATTGATGTGGGGTAAGAAAAAATGGGCTTTTATGCACCTGAAGATAGGAAGTGAAAAGTCTTTATGGGGAGTCAATAGCTCTCACTTCAAGGATCCTCTGATGGGAGATGCATTGTGATTGAAGTTTTTTTTCCCCCTTTTATATATATATATATATTTTTTTTTTTTTTTTGCAAAGTCTTTGACAAAACCTTTCCCATATATTCAGGCAGTTACATACAATTACACCCGAAGGGGAATTTTCATGTGTTAATCCTCTAAAGCTGTCTCCTATTTGGCAGTGATTCTTGCAGGCTTTCAACAAGTGGTCACTCAGCACTGTTTTTGGTTTAAACAGCATGGAAAAATGGCTGAAATCATGGCAAGAAAAGTGACAGAAGGATTCGAAACCACAGTTTGAGCACACTGCCTTGTTGGGTGTCTCAGGCACTTTAGTTTCAGCTGTTAGAACAAATGAAATATGAATGATTGTATTGATTAGTGACACCAGCAGCTGCTACGTAAATCAAAAACATATTGAAAATGTACAGTATTTTTACTGTGGGAACTAAGATCGCTGGGGCTGATAGAATCCTGGAATCTCTCAGCTCTAGAAACAACAAATAATTTATTAAGCAGCTGCTTGATGAATTAAAACTCACCCTTCTGCCTTCAAGTTAGAAGAACAGATGACAACAAGCTCACAAATGCTCTGCAAAACTTCCTCAGCTGCCTAAACCCATAAAAAAGAGTAATATCAAATCATCCCTCTGCAAAGGGAGTTCTGAAATGAAATATCTGCTATTCCTGTGGTAGAAAACTTTACAATCATATAATAAATGTTGATATATAAATGTTGACTTTCTTCAATAATCACCAATGAACTTTCCAAAGTGCAGAAGGTCACTATTTAATATATGGATTGATGTTATATTTGCTTGTTTTACTGTTGTGGAGTTGTTGAGACAGAGTTTGACCTGAAAGGATTTATGTTTGATGACTTTTAGAATATATACTGTAAATATCAAATGAGGTCAAGTACTTCTTTCACAATAAAGTTCATAGTCGTGCTCTTATGAATCGATTCGTACCTCTCTGTTCGAGCCTAGGCCACACCGCAGGCTCCCTAATGATGTTGCACATAAAAATACATTAATTGTTTTTTTTTCATTATTTATTAGAATGTGGCTTCAGGTTATTATAAAGAAGTTTAATTTGCATGTGAAACTGAATTATATACTGTTGTATTGTGCTTGAAAAGTGCCCTCTTTATTCAAAACCTGGCTTCTTTTTGCTATTTTAGATCTTTTTATTGATATTCCAGTGTGTCTTTAATGATTTTATTCGTCTCTTTGATCTTTCCTTGCTGTCTTTTATCCCAGCACCCTGTACAGTCATAGATGTAGACCAACATGAGCCCACATTAGACTCAGAATATCCTTGCAGCTCTTCCTTGATGCTCCTCTGATATAGTGAGGGTTCAAGGCAACTTCTCAGCCAGAAATAAGGTTACAGCAACTGGGCTTCTAGATGATTGGCAGGGATGGATTGTGTTGAGTCCCTGTTGTTGTACAGTGGAGGGAGGTTTTATGAGTCCTGCTCACAGAGTGAAACACTTAACTGTGGATATAAAATTTAGTATATAGATCAGTAGTGATGATGTTTTTTACAGGTGGATCTTAAACACCTCCCCTACTGTATGGGAATATAATTGAACTAAAAAAGACACACACACACACACACACACACACACACACACACACACACACACACACACACACACACAATGGAAGCATAACATCATTTTTAACATCCAACTCTTTCTTTCACTCTGTTTTCCTTCCCTCTCTCTTTCTGTCTCTCTCCTCCTGTGCACCATCTGCGTGTTTCTATGTATCCAATCTGAAGAAGGAGTGCTTTCTCTTCCTCTCTGATGGTGGGAGTCCGTGTGTGTGCGTGCGTGCGTGTATGTATGTGTGTGTGCATGTGTGTGAGCGTGCACATGTTTCTGTATGCGTTCCTAGTCGTCACAGTCACTTGCAGCTCATTACCTGACATGATGGATGGAGCGAGTGCTATTAAACAACGCCCAGCCTAGGATGCCTGGCATCCTACAGTTGGCACTGAGTAATGGGCACGGCGGCGGCGGTGGTGGTGGTGGTGGTGGCGGCAAGCTTGGAAATACCAGGGAGTCCTGCATGGGTGTGCCTGCAGTCATCGCCATGGCTGTGCTTCCTGGTTGCGTCCAGCCCCACCTGCCACCTGGCTGCCCAGCGGATGGCATGGCCATTTCCGGGCAGGCATGGTTGGACAGCCCTGGAGGAAGTGCTCCTATGACTCTGCCATGGGGCTGGCAACACCGAGGACCCAAAGAGTTCCTGGCCATGCTTTCTGACTAAACTGCAGGAAAACAACCACTGTCTAATTAGTCACAAAGTGTATAGCAACTACTTCAAATGTTTAGTTTTTACCCCTGCAAGGAGGCCATGTGATCACCGGCGTTAATCTGTGTGCTAGCAGGAGAACTCTGAAAGTTGTGGAGGGATTTGGTTGAAATTTTTTCAGATGGCAGAACTTGTTTTGCAGAAAAAAATGATGCGATTTCAGAATAGATCCAGATCTGATGATGTCACATGGCCTTGGCGGAGGGATGTACTTCAAGCTTCTCCTGGTTTAACTCATTTGGACTTAATGCAACATAAGTTACCGTTGAGACCTGAGGCAACGCTTGCATGTGAAGTCCACATCATTTTTGTTCAGGGTTTTTAAAAGAATATTTCACAGCAGGGTAAAAGCAAGTCCTCTAACACAGCAGCCAAAATTCTGAGCTTTTTTATTTTTCTGTTTCTATCTGCATACTGCAGAGGAATAAAGGTTTTAGTTGACATTGACAAATTTATCAAGATTTTCTGAAAACCCTGAGGTTTTAGAGGGTTATTTTCAAAAACTGTCTTTTTTTGGTAAATTACTTTCAAAAACATGTTTCAGTTAAGAACATGTTGCACACTTTCAGCTTGCATGGAATCCCTCTGAAGGAGACCTGGATTAAGCAGATACACGAAGCTCCTTCATTGCTTTGCTCTATATGTGGTGTATGTATGAGGGTGGATGGGTGACAAATTAATGGAACATTATGTGTCTCCTTAAGGTGTTTGTTCCCTCGGCTTCGTATCTACGAGTCTTTGGAAATCTACTTGAGGGAGGAAACCCAATTAGTGACCTGCCTGTTCTTCACAGTTTCCACACTTATTTATTCAGGATGTTCCTTTAATTTTCCACTCATCTGTCTGTTGCCCTATTATTCTCCTGCCCCTGTTTGTTTTTCCAGCAGTTCGTCTTCGCTTGCTTGTTATTTTGTCATCTGTGCATATGCTGAATCTAATGTGAGAAAAGGTTGAGAGGCTGTTGAGTGGAATCCACACTCACCAGCTGAATGGAGTTACTATGACACCAGTCAGGAGCACCTCCACTCCTGCAGCTTCTTCTGTTTCTCTCCTGCTGTTCTGTCAGACATGTCATCTCCTCTCCTCTCCTCTCCTCTCCTCTCCTCTCCTCTCCTCTCCTCTCTTCTCTTCTCCTCTCCTCTCCTGTCCTCCCCTTTCCTCTCCTCTTCACTCCTCTCTCAATACAAGCTTTCATTTAGTTGAGCTCTTGTGTTTGAGTATTGACCCGTGTGCCTTGCTCTTTCTCAGTCTCACTCTTCTCTTCTCTTCTCTCTCTCTCTTTCTTTCCCTGGACAGACAACCGCCGTGCAGTCTTAGAGAGGTCTCGCTCACGCCACAATGCAAGTCACCAAGCTCGATGATTGCGTGCGCCTACCACAAGACGCTAGATGAGTGCCAAAGAGGCCTGCGACAAAGAGACCTGGGAGACATCAGAGGGAGGGATGAAACACCATCACTGTGGCACACACATGCAAGAAAACACTCTCATATACACACCAAGTATGGAAGAAAAGGGCCTATAGGAACCGCGCAGACGTGAGAACCTGTTGTGCTGTTTGTCTGACGCCTTATATATTTATTACTTTCTTGTCACTCTGTATGTCCATTGGATTCACAGGAACAAAAAAATAAGAATTTTCTTGAGGCTGATGTCACTCTGAATGAAAAATCTATTGGCTATTCAACCAAGGACAGCATTATACAGTATGTTTATTATTCAGAGGAACATAGAGTACATTTAACAACAGGCCAGGGGCAACATGCCAACTGTCCTTTAAAGGGAAGACTGGGATTTAATACCCGTGTTCACAACCATACAGCTTGCTAATGTTTCCTTGACGATAAGCTCTTAACATGGAAGCTTTTTGTTTTTAATCCGCTGATCCCTCTCACAAAGCAACATTCAAACTTTTTCTCATAGCAAATGTACCCAGAGTCCACATGAATCATTTCATGTCATGTAACCCACAAAGCCACAAGAGCTGGCCCCTGTCTAGACCGATATTTCAGATCGTGTGACTCAGATCTCCCTTTTTTGACACGATGCATTTCATTTTTAGTTCCGTAATATCTAACCAATGCCTGCAGGTGATGATCTGTGTCCCAAGTTTGCTTTTGCCGTTTCCGCACGTGACTGACACATTTCAAAATGGATATAACTGTCTAGGATTTAACATGACCTTACGACCTTTCTTGAGGCTGCGCAGGTTTCCAAAAGAGGATGTTTGATTATACAGACATTACAGCATTTGATTTCAGTCTATATTGTAGTTTAATTCATAGCAGCTCTATAAAAAAAGTTCCCTTCAGAACGCTGTAGATTTTGGCTGGACTCTTTTTGTCCTCGTCTTGTTGGGGTTTTTTTTTTTCTCCACTGAATAAAGACATGGATTAAGGTTTGTGGAGAATACACATAGCTTTCAACATGAAACATTTTATAAAATCAAAAACATGACAAATTGTTACAGTATAAAAAGAGCTAAACTTATACATTTAAAAAAATGTCAATTTTTATTTATATCTCATATCGCAGGACAATTTTTCCAGGCCAGATTTCAGCATAAATTGCAGTTGCTGTGGAGGAAAGTCTGCTCACAATGGTTTTAACATCCTTTGAAAGCCACTGTTTTCCAGTGGGATCTGCGATTCTGCTGCATAGTAGATCCCAGCTGTTTCCAGTAGCGTCTCCCAGCTAACGACGCAGTGGAGAGTGGAGCAAACACCTGATGTTTGTGTTCGTGTTCAAACTAGTTGAAAAGTTGCTGTGAGCTTTGTGCCTCTGAAAGCAGCGCGCAGTCAAACAGTGTTTTCATGTGTACTACTTATTCATATATTCATGCTTGGGGCTGCCCCTTACAGTCTCCTTAGTGCTCTAAACTGTAAGCAGATGCTACTAAAAACAACCAGTGAATCCACTGCTGGAGAGTGGGCATCGCCAGAATAGTCGACCGAGGGGCACAGCAGACAAGATGACGCTTGTCTTAGCAAGCGAGTCTCCAAACGCCCAACAGTTCCCCAGAATTAATGGCATAAGTGACCCTTTTACCACAACACAACTTCCTTCACCGTCACCCTCACTCTGCTTTAGGCTGTGCATGTCTGCGTGTTTCTGCAAGTGTGTGTGTGTGCGTGTGTGTGTGTGTGTGTGTGTGTGTGTGTGTGTGTGTGTGTGTGTGTAGGCGCATGCTATACCGCTGCAGTAATTGTAACAAGAGCCCAAACAAAGGCAAGCCAGTGTGCTCCAATGGCGAGCTGAATAGATGGAGTTTTTTTTTTCTTTTGAATATCGCACCAGTGCTTGTTTCACCATTCCTCCATATAACAGCCCGCATGCTTCTAACAATACAATCAGCTCAGCTCGAGGTGCAGCTACAATACGTCGAGAAGTGTGCATATTTCAGAAGACAGTAATTCCCCCTCCAATATAAGGTTCAAGTAATCAGAGAGTAGAGACGTTTGACAAGATGTGACGTACACAGCAGAGATATTTACTTCTTGTAAACTCGCCCTTAGACCTCACATCTGTCAAAGCCTTGAATATCATTCAGATCGTTCTGGATATCAGTTCTCCTTATAACAAAGACCTAATTTGTTTATTTTTTATTTTTATTCTCACCACCCTACTGAATACTGCCAGTAACCAATGATGTGTGATCCTTTCATTTCTACATAATCTGGCAAAAAAATGTTTAGAGTGGTTTTTTTTTTTTAAATATGTGCCAACATTTTAGCTGCATGAGATGCATTTTTATAGTTATATATTCTCCTTTTTTGCTATTAGTAACAGCAGAAGCCTGCACACGAGTCCGAAAATATCACTTTCATGACAAGACTGCCTGTGAAATTTTTGTTTCAGAATTTATGAAATGACTTTTGCCGAGACCCATGCATAAACTAATAGCAAAAAAAGTCAATATTTAACAGAATATACATACATACATATATATATATATATATATATATATATATATATATATATATATATATGTGTGTGTGTGTATGTATATATGCGTCATGGAGTTTTACATTGAGAAATAATGTAATGACAAAAAAATCCCTGTTTTCTTTTCTTATCTTTTGTATATCAAAGAGTGTTGGTTTGTTTTTGGGGTTAAACTATGATAAATATTGTACAGACATGAAAGCTTGTTTTGTATTTTAGCCATTTAATAAAGACTGTGGATCCATTTAAGAACATCATTCAATGTAGGAGACGTTGATGTGATTACAGATGTAGTCGTGTGGTATTCCTCATCGAAAAACGCTCGAGGACATCTTTTGTGAGATGTCTTAAAAAAAAAAAAAAAAACTTTAATGATTCCATTGTAGGACAGGAATGTTTGTTATTGCAGAAGTTCCAAATCGTCATCCACAGGAGTGGTTCCCTTGAACTCTGGGTATTTTGGTTTTTCCCGAAAGTAAAATCTGAGTAACCCCTCACAAATTCAGTGTTTGAAAGAAATGGCAGAAGAGTGCCCCAATGATAGAAAATAAAAAAATAAAAAAAATAGTGCAGCTATTTTTGAAGAGACACTTCTACAATGACACCATTCCTCATCATCCTTGTAAGTGATTGTTGTATCCCCCCCCCCCCCCGCCCGCCCATCTTTTAGGATAATCAGTGTTTTTTATTGAAAATGAACCTGAACTATTGCATCATTGTAATGTGACCCCACCCCTTTTTTTTTTTTTAATGTGTCGGGGTTGATCATGGCATCATCTTTTAGCGTGTAACTAACACCTGAACTGATGTGCGATGTTGACCGTGGTAATTGTTGAATAAGAGGAGGCAGGGGTATGAAATATCACAAGCTGAAAAAGTGCCATTCGGGTGATGATTGGAGTGGATTTGATGAAAAAGAAAAAAGTTGAAATGTAACTTTCCACTCACTGGCTGTGCGCTTTACCTCACGAGCCCGTCTGCTCAGGCTGAGAAAAAAAAAAAAATACAAAAAAAAAAACAAGAAGATTGCTTGAGATGTTTTGACTATGACATTGCCACTAACAGAGTTAACTATTTGCCAAGTATTTCCTCTGGCAAATACTTTCCAGCTGACACATATCCAGACATATCCAGTTCCTTCCATCTTCGTTAGCACTCTCTAAAGATTTGTAGAGTGGCTGGATAAACAAACAGTGCTTCACGAGGCTGTTTGACCACGATGTAAGCTGCCATATCCCTGCCTTCCGCCCTTGTCCTCATCCAGTATGTTCTGTTGTCTTAAAAACATTTATATTTGTAACATTTTAAGTTTATTTGTATCCTTAAGAACATGGAAAAAATAAAAGGATTATGCACACTCTTCTTCCATAGAATATGATACTATCGTATATGGAATATGATACTAACCAATAACCACTTTGTTATATAAACCAATTTCTCAACCTGATTATTTGTCTTGTTTTTTTTGTCATTACACACTCTGTCTGTCTGTCTATCTACAGAGTTGGATCACACCTGATGAAGTGACTGTTATCATGATGGATGCGATATCTTCCACCACTAAAAGCAACATATATGGACCTCGGCGTCCCCACTGCAATATCTAGCAGCGTGTCAAAGGCAAAGTGATAATGCTGTCATGTCCAACAGCAGCTTAGGGAAATTATCTGTCCAGTCAGAAAACACTAAACCAGCAAAAATGCCCTTTTTAATTATTTTTTTTCAATCTTAAAATCTCCCGTGTGGCGACACTGGTCCCCCTGTCTACATGAGAGGATGAGGACAGGCAGCACGAAGACTCAGCATAGCTTTTATTATTTGATGTGTAAGGATTTAATAGGAAAACCAATGAAAGGAGGATTAGTCTATGGAATCTGCCCCCCCCCCTTTTTTTTTTTGATTAATCATTGTGGGCCAGATTCTATTAAACGCCATCTGGGTTTGTTTCTGACCATATTTTATTTGACTCTCGTAAACTAAAAAAATGTTTGTTCATCCGATTATGGGAAATGTATTGTAGTTTGGATATCTGAGGCAGAGCAGTTCTGGAGGCTCGGAGCTGGTCACAGAGAGAAAAATATCATTTTGCAACAAGAAATGAGCTTCTACCCACGGTTTTGATGAATTTGCGGCTGTGATATATAACTCGTTCCCACAGTGTGATTTATGTGGGTCCATGAGATATCACTAAACTTTGATTAATTTGTGGCCACAAGATGTAACTTACTCTGTCTCGTTAATCAGAATGCAACAGTCTCTCTCCTGCTCTCTCTCTGTACAGGAGTAGCTGTCCTGCCCTGGTATTTGTGTGACGGTGTGCAGAGGCTGCTGCGGTCAAACGGAAGTGAACACACACACCGACACACACACGCGCGCGCATTAAATGCCATCCTGCAAATGTCTGTGACTGATCTTCTCGGAGTCTCTCCTCCTCCCAATGTGCAGCCAGACAGATGGAGATTCATCTCTCAACAAGCTGTGATCTGTGTTTAGAGATGTGTGTGGCAGAACACAACTCTAATTAGGTTTATTGTTGATCTTGGGAGGTTAATTTGTACTTGGCTGCAAGTGCACATGCTGAAAGAGGCCAACCTAGTTCCTTACAAGGCACCAGCTTTGTTGCACTAAAGAAGGGCGGCTTTTATATCTTCTTGACATTCCAGGTGATTCTGACTGATTATACCCGCTGATATATTTGTCTGGTGTGGTGTAATTGCGCTTTGTAACAAGGGTGAGAGATCTGTCTTGGTTGGTACAGGGAGGGATGAGATACAGGAAGTATCTAATGAGCTTAGCTGTACAGTGCGTATATGGCACATATTTATTTTATCTTGGTTTTTTTTTGTTTGCTTTTTTTACAACCTCCAGGTAAGTAGCCTTGTCAGAGTGTGAACGATAAACCAGGCCCACACAGGTTCCCGTCTCTCCCTTGCTACCCTCTTCCTTTCTCATGCTCCTGGTGACAGATCAGTTGTCAGCAGGAGTACAACAAAATTATGTTTCTTCTCGCATTTTCACCTACTTAAGAACACTCCAACATTATGGAGATTAGACAAAGCAGACAGTAAAAATTCCCTCCTTACCTGAGCTAATTCTGTCTGAGGAGAAATCTCATTCATTTTGCTCTTAAACCTCAGTTTGATGAATGCATGTACTGTGTGTGTGTGTGTGTGTGTGTGTTCAGGGTGAATGGGTGTCTCCATAATTATGTTTGAGGAAGAATTTTCTTGTCAAATGTTCTGCAGGTATGTGAGTTTGTGTGTGTGTGTGTGTGTACGCGCCATAAACAGCTCAGTGTTGTCTTTATCAAAGTATGTCAAATAATGTGACTATTCTCCGCAACATTGCACTAGGAACTGTGTTTTCAAGATAAGACGCCTGCATTTAGTCAAGCACTGTTTGGGTCCCCCCCCCTCCCCCCCCCCCCCACCACGCCACAGTAGGCGTTTTATTTTTTCCTGATGTTTATACATGAGAGCTGCTGAATATAGCATTGCTAACATTTTATTGCTGCCAGCAAGTGACCAAAATCTGCTTTACTGAACTCAACAGGCTCTCAATTCTTATCCCACTCCCAACAACATGATAGAGATTTCTGTCTACAAAAAAAATAAATGGGGGGGGAGGGGGGCTGATTCTGAAATGACTCCTGATATAGTCCCGTGCTGAATAATCAACATGGCACATAATCACTGACAGCTGCTGAGACCTAATTTATATCTTAAAAAGGTGACAATGTCTCATGGCTATAAGACAGTAGTGTGAAAGCCATGATGAGGTGAATTCACACGCTCCATGAAGGAGCATTAATTTACTGCACTTAAAAGGAACCTGTGAGTAACTATTGGGAGTTTGGATGTTACATTAGCTTTTTAACCTACGAAAGAACCAGACTGAAATGCACAAATATGCAGGTTATTTTCATATATCTGTCTATCAACCTACCATTTATTAAAATGGACGAACAATCCACCCTTTCATCAGTGTCTGAGCTGCATTTCCCTCTTGATTTTCTCGACTTCCAGTGTCGCGTGTGAATGTGTTTGAGGCATCTTTTAAATGGCAGACATCCCGCCTCATTCAAATGCCCTCATGTGTGATTGCAATTTTTTTTTTTAAAGCAAAGCCACAGTCGATGTCAAATAGCCATCAGACGTCGCTTCCTGACTGTAAGACTAAATAGAGGAGCTAAGAATAGACCTATTGAGAGAAAGCACATGTAAGTGCACAAGAGCCTGCCATGATTGGAGGACATTATCCCTTCAAACCGATGGTTCTTTTTCATTTCTTTTTTTTATCCACTAGCATCACTAGAAAAGATTTACCTGCTGCGCTATACAGTTTTTACTTATAAATCCACAGAGAACTGTGAAATTCGAACTCAGCCACACACTTAGAGGCTTGGTCACGGCTGGTGTTGCTTAACGAACTGGTAAACGTGATTGAGAACAGATTCCAGATCAGAGCTGGATCCCTAATGGGTCAGATCACATAGAGCATGTTTACTCTCTTCTACTGCTACTATCCTGCCTGGCATTTCCATAATCACAGTTCATTGCTTCTTCTTACATTTACTTTTTTTCCATCCTGTCTCACCCCACCCACTTCCAGGAGACATAGCTCCCAGCAGGGAGAGGGTCAGCTCAGAGGAGACTTCAACCTGTCAGAAAAAATTCACGTCTAGCCCCTCATGCCTCCCTTTTACCAACCGGCCCCTCCATCTCCGACGTCTCCCGTGCTCCCCTTTCCCTGGCACCCATCACTCCTCTTTTCCTCTGCTACCCTCCTCCTCTTGCCATTTGATTCAGATCACTGAGTTAGCCTCCGTCTCCTTTGTCTGAGGCTCCATTTTGCCTGGCAGATGGACAGGAAGTGAGGAGATGGACTCACATTGAGAGGAGTATGTACGTGTCTGTTTGTGTGAGATTGAAGGAGTGAAGGAAATGGAGGAGAAGAGAGACTGAAACTTTTCTGGGAGGTAAAATGTCAAACAGCAATGAAGTGAAGAGACTTTTATCTGTCAAACCTGTGTGAGGTCTTGCCTTTCAGGCTACTGAGTGACAAGGCTGTAGTTAAAAGAGAGCCGCGCAGCCAAAGTGAGGGCGACAGAATGAGTTTACCTCTCATTCAGTCAGCTTGTCATACAGTATCAGCCTTATCTGTTTGTGCCCTATATTTTTAACAGTCTCTAAAGTCAAATGTTAACCCTCCGGTAAGGTTTGAGGCCAGAAAACTTTGGTTTGTTTTTGTTTTGTTTTGTTCTTTTTTTTTAAAAACAGTCATTTTTAGTAAGATTAATAATCAAGCGTGCGCCTTTTTTCTGGCTGCATGATCTTTTGAAGTCTGACAACATGGCCGAAAAGTGGTTACAAATGGCTGACTCACTGCAGACTCACTGACATGCCTAACATCACTCTACCACTAAGCTCACGCACTTTGCCCGTGGCGATGCCTCCACGCACAACACGGGTGGAGACCTAAGAATAGAGGAGGGATTGATGGATGTAAAAAGGGAGGTAGGGAGCTTGATAATTGTGTAAGTGCCCATCTGGATGTGGAAGCCTGAAGAAAAAAAAAAAGGTTTTTTTATATATATATATATATATATAAAAATCCTGTCTTAGGATCATTTCACTCAAAAGTACATAAAAAGCCGTTTCAAAGTTTCTCTGTGTTCTTTGCCCTCAACTGAAATAGTCCCTGCGGAAAATGCAGAAACACTCACACTCAAACACTCTTTCCTGCCAGACGAGGATAAAAGGGTTGACCGCACAAATCCAAACTCACATGCGTACCACGCACACAAATACACAAGCATATACACAAATACTCATAAAACATAGATGGCATTCCATTCAGGCTTTCTTTACGGTTTATTTTTCATCCCTGTGTCTTAACCCAGGATTGTTAATAATGCTACGGTTGAAGCATAACAATTCATTTTGCACTCAAAGGTTTTAAAAGTACGTGAGCCCCAAAAAAACAAAAACAAAAAACCAGAAGGAAAAAAGATTTTTTTCTTCTTTGTTGTGCCCAGCAAAAAAAGTGATATCAATGAATATCAAAGCTAGAGGAAAGAGACTTTTGTCAAAGATGCCAAACTAATGTCAAACCAGGGAAATGAATTCAGCCCTTCGATGTCAAGCGTGAGTAAAGTTTTTTTTCACTATGAGTTAATAAGTAGTTGCAATCGTCGATGATCATCTTATGGAGTTTGGAACCATGTTCTACTATTGATATGTTTCAGACATGGCAAGAAATGTCGCAAAAGGTTGGGTAAAGATAACAGGTACGATGAAAGAGAAGATGAGATAAACCTTCATTCGATCCAAGACTGGGAAATGATGTTCTAGTGCTGGTACCTCAGGATATAAAAATCAACAATGCCGGTGTCAAAGTATTTAACGACTAAAACCAAAGCTGTGCACAAGCCTTGAGTTTACCCAGAACAACTAACCAGATGTAAACTGGTGATGACGTGACGACTGGCTTCACTTGAGTAGCCTCGTTTCCGTGCACGTTCCGCGTAAACAGCGGAATATTCACGGTTTTACTGGAGCTTGCCGGCCGCCTTGTAAGCTGTGCACAAGAGTTTGTGACCATCAGTTCAATGAAAACCTCAAGCTACATGCTTCACCTTTCTTGTAAAGTAGACAATCCAGTATTTGGGTTTAATTTGGGGTTGCAAATAAACTACAGTACGTCCCGACATCTTGCTCGAAACACAGCTATGACAATGAAAACATCTCACTTCTGGCTCACATGGCTTATAAATTAATTATAGTACATTTCTTTTCAGAGTTAAAACTACAAACTGCATGCATAGATATGACTTCCTGTTTGCAGTCATCACCCTCTGGAGTGCAAAAGCCTTTTGAGTAGATTCTTTGTCTTCTCCATGTGCCTGTCGCTCGTTTCTCCCAGTCTTCGGGATTATCTGTCTTTTTTTCGTGCGCCCTTGTGTCTCCTTGTCCGCCCACGCCATTCCAGTCTTCCTCGCCTCCCTAACTCATATCAAACTATTCAAGTCCGCCTGCCAACCTGCTCACAGCTTCAGCCTCAATAACCTGCCTCATTCCCAACGCAACCAGCTGGGTTCAACTCTCTATGCTTTTGGGACCGTAAACAAACAAGCTTCAACTCTTTTGCTTAAACAACATTAAATTTTCAGACTCTTTAGACTCTCTCTATTTCATCGACTACATAAATTTAAAAAGAAGTGTTTTGTAGACCATGTTGTTTATTTTCATCAAAGTATGGTATTCGTATTAATAATCATATTCAGGTGTATAGACACAGAGGATTTCAACCACTATCCAGTCCCATTATCATATGCAGTCAACCATTTTCCTCTGGTTTAATGTAATACAGCAAACAGCTTCAGATACGAAAGATGAAATAAAAAAAATAAATAAATTATGCCATTTATACATCTTATATAGGAGGCAGAGTTTTGTTAAAAAAAAAAATCACAGAATGATTATATTTGAAATAAATAATCAAAGAGTGATGCTGCTCAACTTTACTGTAACTGATTCAATTGCTCCTTGGTTTTTGTGTTTTCACCTGAATCTGTGCAAAAGTGGAAAAATTGCCAATGAAGATATGAGGCTTCATCTGGGTTGGACTGTCAGGTTCTAACTTTGTAATGGGGGGTGGGGGGGTGGAGCCTATCCCAGCAGCCTTCGGGCGAGAGGCAGGTTCACCCTGGACAGGTCACCAGTCCATGGCAGGGCCAACACATAGAGACAGACAACCATTCACACTCACACCTACGGTCAGTTTAGAGTATCAATCAGTTTCATCCCCTCTTGATGTCTTTGGACTGTGGGAGGAAGATGGAGTACCAGAGAGAACCCACACAGGAACAGGGAGAACATGAAAACTCACACAGAAAGATCACGTGCCCAAGCCGGGACTCGAACCCGGAACCTTCTTGCTGTGAGGCAACAGTGCTGACCACTGCACCACCGTGCTACTGTTGTTTCCTATCTTTTATATAAATCTACTAAAGTACAAAAAAGGGGATTTCATGCATTTTGTTGCACAAAAACAGGACCGTTCATCATTTGCGTCTAATTTGTTTGATGAAAATTATCATTTCGCATCCAGCTCACAGACAGGAAGTGATGACAGTGTCCAATAACATTTGCAGAGTCTAAATTAAAGCAGATGCACAACTGGAAGAACATTTTAGTAGACAAACAACTGATCATGCCGGACAAATGTCCATTGATTTTCTCATCATGAATTGATTCACTACTTCTGCGCAGGGTTCATATTCACACACACACACACGCGCACACGCACACACACACGCGCGCACACGCACACACACACACACACACACACACACATCTGAGATCATCAGGAGTATCTTAATGAGTGTTGTGTGACTCACTCTTACACTGAGTGACAACACTGAGTCATGCACATACACTTTGTCTGACCCCCCCCCCCCCCCCCGCCCCCATGATATGTCCTTCTGGGGAGTAGAGGGAGTAGCGCAAGGTGACTGTTGATATTAGGATGTAGCATTTGCCACGCCGTGATGCCTCTCATTGGTATTTCATGTAGAGCTCCATCGCATTCGTCACGTTTCATGAACTTCCTTATTATTCACTGGCGGGGAGTAATTTTGTTCTGCCGCTCGCAGTTGTGAAAGTGAGATAGCGAGAAAGAGAGGGAGGGATGACACTCTGATCTCCTTCTAATAATCATTTTTTCTCTTTCTCATACATGAACTTGTTTATCAGTAGAGCAGGTGTTTGAGTGGCACTCACCTTCCTCCACAGCCAAACACACACACACACACACACACACACACACACACACACACACACACACACACACACACACACACAAGCTCACTTCTGTGAATCCTAGGGGTGATCCTCTACGAATCTCTACTCCGTTGCAGCACCTGCATCAAGGGTCTCTGCATAATCAGGCTGTGTGTGTGTGTGTGTGTGTGTGTGTGTGTGTGTGTGTGTGTGTGTGTGTGTGTGTGTGTGTCTGGAGCTTTGGCAAACAGAGTTGTCAGGAGGAGTGGCGCGTACAGGCGGGCCTGAGGGAAACGTGGACTTGGGAGGAAAGTAATTCATCAGTGGGTTCATGAACCAAGCAATATCACTCAGGTCCCACGGTGCTCTGGAAGCAACAAGGAGCGGCGGATTTTCTCACTCCAATGCTTATGGCACTGATGAATTGCTTAAGTGCGCACCATATGCAGCAGGCAGCTTTCTCTGCATACGTCCTTGTATATCTTTGTTTAGCTGCAGAACGTGCCCATAAAGGCCAGCGTAGCAGTGAGGGTTTTACACCGAGCAGGTGGCCATGTTGTACTCGGCCAGAAAGCATAAAGAAGAGTCTGCCCCCGGCAGCTGCCTGACCATAAAACACATTTACACCATGATGTCCGTGCTTGTCCCCCAAGTGTGCTTCAGGCTATGGGGCCAAAAAAGAAGAACCTGATATATCAGATAAATTGGACTCCAAAGCAAAAACAGCAACAAATTTTAACCTTTGTAAACACGGGGATGTCTTTTCCTGCACAAGTTGAATTTTGTGGCAAATATATAAAATAAAGTTAAGTCAGGTAAGTAAGAAAACTTTCATTGTGACTTTTCTTTTACCCCCTCATTTTCAAAGGCTTTCTTTTTTCCTGGACCTCAGGCCTCCTCTATTTCTTACTCTGTTCCAGAGTAAAGTGCCAGTGAAGTTGTCCCTGAGGTGGTGGATGCACTGGAGCATAAAGTGTGCCACAAGGTGGAGTGGCGTATTAATGGAGTCTGGTTAGAGCGGCTGACCTGTGAAGCAGTACGGTCAGCTGCTAGGTGAGCACGTCGCCGCTGTAAATCCCAAACAGGCGTCCCCTGTCTCTTTCTCTTTCTCTTCTCCGTCACGCCTATCAGCCACCACTTCCCCTCTATTTTGCAGCCCCCGCACCGCTGCCAACGGACTGTCAAGTCAAGCTTTGTTACCGGGGGCTTACAGAGAGGTCAACAGAGTTTGCATGTTCCAGGTTGAGGTTGTAATCGCCAGCATTTTTATCCCTCTCTCAGCCCGCCCGCTATGACAAATAAAGAATAATTTCAGATCAGATTTATGACCACTACGGAGCAGGTGACTAATGTTAGAGCCTGCTGGGACGCTATGATCTCTAAGTATCTGGGTTTGCAGCTGTGAGTTTTTAACCTTTAGAAAGCCAGTATTTAAGGTGAGGTTGTAGGCTGTGCAGTGAATAGCTGTAGGCAGAGTTGCGTGTTAATTTTGGTTTATTAAAAGTTCTCTCTTTTATTTATTTATCGCTTTGGTTCAACGTGCTCAGCAAATCTTTTCAATTAAAGCAAATGCTACAGCTACAAAATGAATACGGTGATCACAGTATATGAGTGTAAATATGTCTTTGTAGTTCTGTCACGATTTCTCTCTTTCTCTCTCTCTCTCTCTCTCTCTCTTTATCCAGACAGACAGTCTCGGGTCACCTGGATACACGTTAAGTATCAGTCCCTGTGCCCATGTCTAAACCAACCTTGCAGAGTTTCCTTTCAATAATGTATAACAGAGGGCACAGACTTTGCATGTATTGTCAGTGAGAGGACATGATCCTTGACATCTGGAGCTCGCACAGGGCTCATACTGAATGATAATGCCCCCCCCCCCCTTTTTGATGAATTATTAAATTCAAATTGTTTTGCAAACAAAACATATTTGTTAACACAATGAAATCTGCAGTGAAAGCTGGAGCTTTATCAATATTTAATTTTCACTGTAGACAACAATATAGCCTTTGGCCAGTTTCTGGTATATAATTAATGAAAGGGCAATAACAATGCATATAAAGCAAGGACTGCTGTCATATCAGTGCAGGTTGTAACTGCAAACATTTCTATTTTGAAGCACATGTTTCGCTGGAGATTTTCTGGAATAGAGCCATTACTATTCATGTTCCAACGACCCCGTAATTCCCTCTAAATCTTGTCTCGTTCCCCTTCCTTACTTGGCTTTTTTTTTTTTTAATCGATCGATTGTTTTTATTCAATGTCAGATGGCGTTTATGAAGATATTGTCCTGATTAATATTTGATACCCTGTTGAAAGGTTGCCTCCTTCTGTCTTTTCCTTCAGTCTCTGGCGTCGCTGTGAGAGTACGGGAAGTCGGCATAGTGAATATCAAGTGGTTGATTGGGGCTGTCACCGGGTTGCCAGATGTGCTTGTCCATCGGTGTCAGCAGCAGGATTTGTCTCCTGGGTTTGCAAGGGTTTGTTGGGGTGGACAGATGGTGCGGAGGAGGTTGCAGAGCTGAGTGCTGTCCCTCACTAGGGCCTGCCACTCACACTGTCTTTTTCTCTATTCATCACTGTCACTAGATTGCTGATGTCTGTGTCTGATTACTATACCTATATCTTATGGTGCCACATGTTCCACCTGAAATAAATCCCTCATAATACATGACTTTGACTGACTTTCTTCAATGAGTTATTTTGTGAGAATACCCACAAACACTGGCTCTGTTTGCCACAGAGATCACGGTCCCTCACGTATTTATCCCCGATGAGCGCTCAGGTCGATAAATGCATACGGGGCAGGATTAAAGAAGGGATGTTTTTTTGGGTTATTGATTGTTTTTGTTGCAATGTGGTGAAGTGAGAGACACGCATAATAAGATATAGCACTGAGGGGGTTGAAGGTTGGAGCCCGGAGCTTTTTTCATCTTTGGTTTGTCCTGTTACTCGACTATGCTCATAATGAATAGAAGCTGCTCAGTGAGGAAGTGAGAAGGAGCAGTTTGCTGCTACATTTGAGGGGCACTTTACTACATTTGCTTGTGTGATTCAGACCTTGGAGAGCTCATTTAAACCCTTCTTTATTGTTTCCAGCAGCATCACTCAGGAGCACAAAGGTGGCGCTTCTTGCTGGGAGAAAATGACGTGCTTGTGCAGACGGAATATATGCGTATGTACTCTGAATGAATCCGTCTTACATCTGTGTTAGGTGCTCTTGCTATGTGTTCAATCCAAGATTCAAGCATTGTGTCTGTGCTTGTGTGCGCTTTGATGCAGCCAGCAGAGCAAGTGTGCGTGTGCATGTGTGGGTGGGGGGGGGGGGACATCTGCACACAGTGGCACAGGCCTTCTGCCTTTACACACTGCTCCTGCCGAGCAATGCTTCACGGCCTAGCAGGCTGTGACCTCCTGGAGGCTCTGGGGGAGCTCTTCCTCTTAAAAGCCAGCTGTGCCGCATACTCTCTGCCGCCAAATATTGCACAGTCCAGCTGTTCACCTGAGAAGCATGGGAGCACAGCCCTCTCGCTTTCACATCCTCCTTTTATATTTTTGGAATGCTATTGTGCAGGTTTAAGAGAGCATGAGCATCGCACCTGTGATGCTTTTGTTGTTACTGCCAACGTGACAAAGTTGGCTTGTCACCACTTGTTTCAAAGCTTCACTCTCGAGTTTTTTTTGTTTTTTTTTAGCAAACATATGCAGTGGGGTTTGTCGTGCTCTGCAGCAGCGAGTGACCTCAGCTTGATTTAATTGTCCCAGCTCATCCCCGGTTGTCAAATAGTGATTCTTTGTCATGACCTTTGTCTTCTGATACTGAAGTACAAGACACTCGTTTGCATCTGTGTGAGCCGCTGGTTAACTCCTCTCACAGCCCTTTCAGATGCTCAGACACTACCGCTTCTTACTTTTGTGTCAGACTTTAAGAGTAGAGTTGATACATTATATAATAAAAGGATTACAAGGGTGTTGGAGTGTTGTAAATGGTTTATGGTCACAGCCACTGCTAACAACTCATTGTGAATAAGAAACTTGCGGTGGCAATCAAAAGTGGTTACAAACAAGAACATCTGTCTTCAAAGCATCTAGTCTTTCCCGTTATATATCTTCCAGCACACATGTAAGTTTACAGCCTGCTGCATATCATAAAGATTCCTCGTGCATCAATCTGAGACGAGCGTGGAATGAGAGAGCGCCACCGCACACTTACTGGGTGCTTCATGACTTGGGGTCGTGGGATGAGAACATGTTTGCCATCTTCAAGACAGCTGAGAGCAGTTTTTTTTCTTTCAAATGTTGCTTTCTTTGAAATTCAAATGGATTATCTTTTAAAAGGCTTTCTATCTTCTTAATAAGATGGACGTGTTTGTGCGTCGGCGATGGGGAGAGTGAGTAAACAGCACAATGTGTGATGGTTTTAAAGCACGCTGGATGACCCTTTGATATTCTTCAGAGCCTTGTGAAAGGAGCAGGCCAACAGCTACAAATAATAATGGTAAAATATGTTAATATAATGGAACAGGAAACAGGAGCGCCAGAGTTGATATTTACTAACCCCCCCCCGTTGCTGTGAAATGATCATGACTAGATCATCGTTCCTGTGCCCTTCAGTCATATGTATGCCTGACATGAGTGGATGGAGCTATTTTTCATCATTGATTTTTGGTTTTCAACCACAGGAGGATTGGATGACGCAGTCATTTGCAGACATGTGTTGGTGTCTTGTAAATCATCCATCAAGGCTGTGCGTAATGCCAATCACTCTGATGGTGTGAATGGATGTAATGAGTACCATAAAAAGATGCAATAAATGTGGGCTTGACGGACATTCATTGATGTGTTTTTGGAGCATACGGGAGGATTTATTTTAATTTTTAATTAGTGGCTCATCAAGGTAATGACTTGATATGAAAAAAATCAGCCCCCCCCCCCTTTTTTTTTGTTGAATATTGATTTTGGAAATGTGCGTGTGTGTCCTGTGAGTGCTCATTGAAGTTTGTGTTACTGTTGACTTCTAAAAACTGTCTTCATCCCCTTTTAAAGACAGGAATGGTGTTCAATAAGCTAAAGTGGTCGAGGAAAAAAGAAACGCTTCACAAATGGAATTCTGCAGAGACGTGAAGAGCAAGTGTCAAGTATCTCCTCTAAAATGCCCATAGGGCAACACGCACGAATATTTAGAGTTGAAACATTCAGGATTATGGAACATGGTAAAACTTTTGTTATAATAAGGTGCTGCTGTCTGTCAGATCAGGCAGAAAAGGACTGAGGAATAAGCACATGTCCAATATGTCTACAGCAGAGCAATTATTGGCCCAATGGGTAAAATGTGTTCTATGCCTCTAGATTGACTAAATGCGTAGGATGTGCAGTTCCTCCTAGATCTAATGAACTGTTCTCATGTGAAGGGAAATGTCATCGAGCACTGCCTCCAAGAACAAACTGCAGTTTCAGAGTTCTCTCGCACAGACTTGTATGTTTGCAGAGTGAAACAGGGAACGACAGCGGCTAAAGACTCGTACTGAATCTATGGAAACCATGTCAGAGTTTTGGAACGGTTGATTCAAGGAAATTGATTTGAAAATTGATTAACAACTGTAGTGATAATACACTTGTTTTTGCAGTTTGTTTTAACTTCCTGGATAAAATGCAATGCAGTTGCAGAATTGAGTTTGTCAAATTGGAGGATTTGGTGCTTTTTAATCCATTTTTGAGAAATTAATTTTTTACTTGTTTTTAATTTTGGGATTGTGGTTAAACAAACTGAAGGTTTTACATTTAGCTCTGAGAAATCCATCCATCCATTTTCTACTGGTTCTCCTGTTAAGGGTCGTGGGGGGGCTGGAGCCTATCCCAGCAACCTTCAAGCGAGAGGCAGAGTTCACCCTGGACAGGTCACCAGTCCATCACAGGGCCATCACATAGAGACAGACAACCATTCACACTCACAGTCACACCTACGGTCAATTTAGAGTATCAATCAGCCTCGTCCCCACTTGATGTCTTTGGACTGTGGGAGGAAGCTGGAGTACCAGAGAGAACCCACACAGGAACAGGGAGAACATGCAAACTCACACAGAAAGATCCTGTGCCCGAGCCAGGACTCGAACCCTGAACGTTCTTGCTGTGAGGCGACAGTGCTGACCACTGCACCACCGTGCTGCCCGCTCTGAGAAATGTTAATGCTATTTCTCTCGTGAAAGTTGACATTTCATACAGACCAAATAATCGGGAACCTCCTGAAACAGTATACTTCATTAGCTGGTTGATTGATTGAATGATAACAAAAAACACCTTATACATTAGATTATTCATTCATTGCCTTCCACTTATTCCTTTCTATTAAGGGTCGCAGGGGGGTTGGAGCCTATCCAAGCATTTACGGGCAAGAGGTGGGGTTCACCCTGGGCAGTTCGTCAGTCCATCGCAGGGCCAACACACAGAGACGAACAACCTTTCACACCTACAGTCAATTTAGAGTATCAATCAGCCTCGTCCCCACTTGCATGTCTTTGGACTGTGGGAGGAAGCAGGAGTACCAGAGAGAACCCATCAATGCACGGGGAGAACATGGAGACTCCACACAGAAAGATCCAGCGCCTGAGCCGGGACTCCAACCCGGAACCTTCTTGCTGTGAGGTGACAGTGCTAACCACTGCACCACTGTGCAGCCCATACATTAGATTAGATTATCATTATTAGATTATCATAATATTGTTAGATATAGATATGTACGATATTAAAATATTAGATTTAAAAAAGTTCAGTTGTCCCACTTAAATACACTTTTACATTTAGTATATATTTAATGTATTTATCTTGGAAGTTATCTCCATTACTCCTCCTTACATTACTTTTAGTTTAATACCTGAATGCCTATATTTGATCAATATTATTTGATTTAATCGAATTGAAAGTCAACTATTCAGCCAAACTTGCTCCAGAGTTCAGCACATACATAGAAGCAGTGTGTCATGATTAGTTTACAGCCCTTTAATAAAAGGAAGAACAGTCCAAGTCTCCTCAGACGACTGTATCTTTAAACCATACATTTACATTGAGGCTGTTCTACATGATGTTTTTCTGATAACTAATATTCTCTCACCTCCATTCACTGAGTCTGCCCTGAAAGTGTCTGGAGGTCCCCTGGGGAGGGCCGCCTCAAACTTTGAAAAGCTCTGGTTTAATATATGTAAGCGCCACACAGAGCGACCTCGAGCAATGATTTCAGCAGAGCTGCCAGCAGCGGTGATGTAACAAAAACAGCACCGTTGTCCTTGCCTGACACTGCTTACGCTCAAATATGGTCATAACATCCTGGAGAAGAACCATCCACCTGTTGGACTTCAGTTGATGTGAGTCATCACCACGTTGACACTGACATTAGTAGCCTCTTGGCCCACAGATCTGACCTGCGTTTAAATGTGCCGAGACAAAACAACCGGAGACGTTGAGGAAGGCTTCACTGCTCAAGGTCCAATTAGTAACAGACTTTGCAATTCCCTAGAGGAAATATGATCAGTATGTTATCACTTCTACGCAACTAAAATATTATAATAATGTTATTAAATGAAATGTAAAACCCCAAAATATGACAATAATTGCATGAAAACTATTACTCATTTTCGTACATCAAACCCACAAGTATGTGTAGTTTACAATGCATGTATAACTGTTTCTATAAGAGTACGAAGCTTTGTTCTTGAAGATTTCTCATTACTTCTTCAGAAAATCTTACCAGGACGGAGTAGTGTGTTCAAAAGTTCAATTAGAAATTAAGCAGAGTAATGAAGCAGCACTGAGAGTAGTTTGACTGGGAGGTTAGCAGTTAGTGAAGCACTCACCTCGACTGTGAAGCCTCATGTTCGCCTCTGAGTGAAAGAACAAGGAAGGAGTCGGCCAGATGAGAGAATAACCCTCACATTCTCCGCGTGATGGGAAGTTAAGAGGTCCAACATCATCGTGATTGATGAATCCCACACCAATGATATATAGGGTGCCCCCATCCCTGTCCTATAATTTATGAGCAAGCTCATTTAATTTGTCTGTAGCTTAATTTGGCCCATATAGCGATATGACGTATGAATCATGTTCAGCAAGTGATGGCTTCTACTGGATGTGCCTGGCTGAAGCCAACATGTCCTTCGGCATAGACACCTTCGCTGTCATCAGTCCAGCAGAAATGATCTGACAATTAAGGGAATAAGTGAAAATGGCAGTGTCCAATGCAATTTTAATGAGCACCCTGTTGAGTGGAGGATTTTGTTCATGAGGAATCGTTAATGGGCTGCTCCTGGTCTCCATCACTGAGGCAAAAATTGTAAATACACTTAAGTTTAAGTTTCATCATAATTGGTCCATAGACGAAGCAAACTTCATTGTGTTCCTTCGATGTCAGTCAAAGATTTGCTTTGAAATTCAGGCCCGTATTCAGTGTAAGCTCCGTTAGAACGTGTTGTCCTTTCTGCCATCAAACAATGTCCAAACAGTCCTGATGTGTGAAAGTGGTGCGCCATGTGCTTCACATGTGGTGCCAAGTGGGCTGCGGCTGGTTGGGCATTTTTTTCCCCACAATTTGTTTCACACATTGCTGGTGGCGGGCGGTGGCCTTGCAACCCAATAGCCGCAGATGGCCAGTCAGAGCCTGGCTGCAGAGGCTGACATGGCATTAAAGGAACATGGAAACATGCGCGGTGGAAAATAAATACTTAAGCCAGCTTAATTGTGTAGGAGCTGGTCTTAAAACAAGTGCTGTATGGGTCCGTCATAAAGCAGGTGATGACTGAGCATGCTAATATTAAATTTGTGGTAATTAACCCGAGCATACTTGCCTGCCAGAGTCATGTTTTCTAAGTTTTTAAAAGGTCAAGAAAAGTCGATGAAAACAGTTAATCAGTTACAGTAAAGTAGAGCTGAGGGGAAACTGCACAGGTCAGAATCAGCGCTGCTACCCGACAATCAGGGAACTATTTTCAGCTCAATATGTGCGGCATGTGTGAAATATACAGTCTGCGACTCTGTATGACAGAAACTACACATACAATTGTGTGCATTTCAGGCAGGTCATCTAAAAATCCCGATTGATTCCTCAAAACCTAAATTGCCCTGAATTTCTCCCACTACTGAGACCGGTGCCTTGCATAGGAATAGGAATATACAAAAGGAAATGCAAAAGCATTCAGTCAACTATAATGTAGAAGAATACTAAACATTCATTTCAACCCAGAATAAAACATTGTCCTTGTATGTGTCTGCAAACAACAGTCTACTCACAATTTTCGATCAGCAATATGCCAACATGTCTGAAAAGAGCCAAGATGGTAATGTGTGTGTGTGTGTGTGTGTGTGTGTGTGTGTGTGTGTGTGTGTTTGCATCAGGGCTTTGACACATCATAAAGTATCATTATTTTTTCTTTTGACAGGTTGTGTTTTCAGCAAATTTTGTTCATTACCTTTATTTTTCATTGCAACGCTCTGTGTTGTCAGAATGTGACTGCACAAATCAGTGGTTTATAGAAAACTAAGGCAACTGTATCCAAGCAATAGTCAAATTATTAGGTACACCCAGCAAAACGTACCTTAATGTCAGCACCAGAATCAACTTAGTCCTTATGAAGTCTTGAGTGATAGATTCCATTTAATTGTCATTTTGGAAGCTGGAATTTGTGGTATTTTATAATTGTTATAGTGGGTTGTCTTGAATATTGTTATTGCAAAAACTTGCAGAATCATATCATTGTAATGAAATACCACTCAACACAGACTAGAGCTATACTTGATTTGACAAGGGATGCGTTTTCCTCAAAAACCTTAATCTGCCTGCCATAGTAGGCTGGGGGCTTTGCATTGTTGCCATGTTTGGAAGTTGGTGAAGCTGCCATTGTATGTAAAGACTCACTAATAGACCCCAGTGGGGCATCATTCCTATTCCACTCATGATGAAGACATCCCATCTCTCTCTGTCTTTCCCTGTCCCTCTGTTTCTCTCTCTTTCACATTTCCCTCCTCTCTGTCATTCCCTCCCTCTCTCTCCTCTCTTTCTCTGACTTGATATTTTTCTCTTGGCTCTTCTCTGCTCCGCCTGTGGGCCTGTGAAATGTCTCTGTTTGAGAAGGCCCCCTCGTCCCTCTGGAAGCCATTAGAGATCCTTTATGAATATGTGCTGAAAGGGCTTTTTTTTTAGGGGTGGGGATTGAGTGGGTGGGTGGTAGAGGTGGGGATTTATGTGCATTGCTATCATTTGCCTTGGATGCTCTCATGAACCACCCATGAATTTTAGATTTCCATGTGTCTTTTTATACAGCACGGTTTTATTTTGTATCACTCTTGTTCCTTTTTTTTCCTTTCTTTTTTGAGTCGCTGTTGTGGCAGAGTTACACTCGTGTTTAAGTGCCTGTGTCGATGTTTTTTCCCTCTGTGCGGGTGAAGATGTAATGTTTAAAAATATTGCTGGGTTTTCCTTTCCATACTCTTCCAAATCTTATCCTCCAGCTTGTATCTACTTCTTCCTGCTTTTACCGTTGCCTTTTTTGGAAATGGTGAGAGTTACTTGGGGCACAAACAAAGTGCATTCTGTTGGTAAGTGCTGCCTGATATAAGTGCACTTTTGAATGAGGGAAGATGCAACAGGGCTCTATTTTTGCAGCTTTTATGCATTCTGTCCCCATGAAATAAATATCACATACTTTAAAAGCTTGTACGTAAAATTGAGACAGGATTAAATATTCAAGATGCTCTTGGAGAGACAGTAGCCACGACATACTTTGTTAAGTGCTTCACTTTACTTGTGGCACCTAAACCTAAATTTGATTGGTTTAACAAGACGCTCCTACTGGTGAGCCCGCAGTGGTTTATGTCTGTTTATGAACAGTGTTGCTTTCAGCACCATCAGCCTACTGTGGCATTTTACCCTTGAAGATATGCGGTAAGAAGATACTTCCCAGAACAGCTGTGAGGTTTAATATTAAAGAATGAAAGAGGGAAGGTTGTGGTTACCCTCTTGCTTCTTTAGCTCATCAATTGTGGAGCAGAGAACTATTTAGAGTCCTACTGTACCTGATAGCTCAGGATTCAGGCCTGTGGAGAGCCGCTGCACACATGAATCATGCTGCTTGGGAATAGGAGCCCAGCTGAGGTCCACAGGAGGAGGACTAAGCATCGCCACAAAGCCCCCATCCACAGCAAAGAGGTGCTTTGGAGGTCCTGCAGGCTCAAACAATCAATCAAAGACCATTCTATCATAATTACACCCGGGAAGTCGTGGCACTACGCTGTCCACACACATCCCCCTTCCCTCCATGGCACCCTCCACCTCTTTTGTCAAGTGGTTAGTCTGATACTCTTTTCTACACACTCTCCATCATTGTCTTTCCTCCTTTCTCTTTTTTTTTCCCATGGCCCATTCAGCCTTAACTATGGTCCTCAATTTGCCATCCATTTTGATCTCAGTGGCACAGCATCCTCTGTTGCAGAGTGCACACACAAATACGTGAACACACTCGTAGACAAATGCTCACACATCTTGGAGCAGATTGTGGGGAAAGGATAGATGGGAGTCGGACTGATGGTGTTCGTGGGGGGAGAGAGGGGTATGTAGGGCACAGTGTGTGGATAAAGTAATGATTTCTCCTTCACAACTCCCTTGCTAATTAGTGCAGGCTGCCTGCTGGCCTGAAGATGATGGTGTCTAGGGAGCCCTTCTATTTGTCTTGAAGAATTATCGACAAGGAATTCACGTTTCTCCTTAATCCCAGAGATATGTGAGGGAATTCAGCAGTTACCTGACTGCAGTGAGCTGTCAATTTGATTTAACGATTGTAATGATCATTTTTAGCCTCCACTCCTCACTACAGCCGTGCAATATGGATTTGGCATAAGCTCTGGCCAACTTCACTACCTCCCCTAGGACTCTCTCAGTGGGGAATATTTTCGTCTCCACACCAGAGCGTCCTCCAAGCAGATGTGTCCATCACGTTCCCCCTACTTATCCATTGATGTTACACACATCCTCAACTGTTGTCTCTCCTCCCCCATACAGTCTGAGAGCTGTTTGCACAATCTGGCCTCATGTCATGTGGTAAGACTGATAGCAGCAGTATGAAAAATATACCATACATTTCAGAGAGCGCAGACTTATGTTTTAACCTCAGCCAAATGCTGACCCATAGCAGGCCATGCTGGAATTCACAAAAAGGCTTTCAGGTGTTGATTTTTTTCCCTTTTTTTGAAATGTATTTTTCTTATGATATATTGAGCAAACTTCTGAAGAAAATCGAAGAACGTCTCAAATAAGAAGAAAGTTTAGATTTGTAATGTGATGCTGCTAGAGAGGAAAGCCCGAGGTGAGTGCGTAGCATTTTAAAGGTATATGTGATAGATGTTTGTGTGGGAGATCCCATTAACATTATTTAGCCTGGCCTGAGGTGGATCTCATCTCCATAGCAGCTGCATCTGACAAGCCTGCCATGGCACCACAAAGAAGCCAATCATTAATGTCAGTGAGAAGAGAAAAGAAGTATTATACTTCCCTGGAAGTACTACTCAGTAATGATGTCCATTTCCCTGCATTCCGTTCTTTTCCCTACTGGCCTAATAAGATGAAACTATAATGATCTCAGTGGGTAAATTGTGCTCTTGCATTACCAATTTGTAACATGATAGCAGAAAAATATAATTCATACAAAATTGGCTTAAGTAGAGCTTCAATAAATATACAAAAAAAATCTAATAATGAGCATGAAAAGCATTGTGTGTTTATGTGTGTGTATTGTGTGTGTGTGTGTGTGTGTCAGCATAAACCCTTAGTGTTATAAAATTACTACTGTGGGAATCCATATGATAATATGTCACATTCAGTGCATGCATGTTTCAGCAGCTTAATGAAGGTTCGAGTTATAAGTGCCCAGGGTGCTTTCACACCTTTGTGGTTTTGTTCAGCTGAACTGAACTCTGGTCTGTTTTCCTCCTTGCTGCTGTTCGTTTGGGCAGGTGCATACGCAGCAGTTTCACAAGAGGTGTGCAACAAAATCAGACTGAACAAGGAGACGGAGACCTTGTTGGTGGTGTCGCTGCACTTCCAAATGAACTCTGGTGCGGCCTGTTTAAGGAGTGAAGGAAGAAGTTTGATCCTTCAAGTCTCCTGTACCCATGTTTATTTTACATTTCTAGATGCATCATTCAAACTGTAGCAGTTTGCATTCAAGAGAAATGAAGAACATAAGTGCATAAAACAAAAAAACAAACAAAAAAAAGACGAGATATGCACTCAACACAGAATCTGCTTCTGTATTAATCTCTTGCTCCTGACCCAAACGCAGCTGACCGTTAATTCCTCCTTCCTCTTCGTTGGTGGTTGGCAAATCAGCTCACAGATATACTGCTGCCACCTAATGGTTTGTAGTGGTACCTTTTTTGTTTTTTGGGAGAAACGTTCCAAGTTGATGGGCTCATCAACTAATTTGGACCAGAACAAGCAAACTATAGGTGTGAAAACACCCTGAAACATATTTCAAAACAGGACTCTGTGCATCATTGTATTAATTCAAATTAATTATAGTCAAGGTGAGACTAACAAAATCAGTTCTCGTGCATTATAAAAAAAAAAAAACTATAATCGATACTTAAATCTTATGGACTGTCTTATTGCAGCAAATTATATGTCTCAGTTGGAAGGTTAATGATTAATTCAATAATTGTTGGTTTATTACGAACAAATAGTCATTATATCAACACTGTCTGACATCACATCCCTGCAATGCAGGTTTTTTGTTGTTGTTTTTTTTTTTTAAATCTAAGTTGAAACAGTCTCAGATGCCGGTGAAACCGTTTTAAGCTGTGCAGCTTTTACCCATCGTGTACCATGTGCTGACTCACACTATGAATTGGCCTTTCCACACAGACAAAAACTTGTAAAATGCTATGCTCACACTCACTCTGTCCAAGCTACTCACACTGCAAGACAGATGACACAGAGTTCTGATGTGCCACATATCCAACCTGATTGTTCGGTTGTTCGGCGGTTGGTTGGTCAGGTGCTTAATTGGGTGTCCTGACGCCACTGAAACCAAAAGATCAATGACAATTGATCCAATGGAATTGAGCCCAATTTTAGAATTTTGTCAACTCTGACTGAATCAGGAATACAACTGCAGACTCTTTCTGGGTCAGTGTCAATTCAACTAGATGTTATATTGGATGTTGTAATTTATGATGCTGGCGAGTTGTATTCATCATACTGGGAAATATTTCTATTATAAAATGTCACAAAGGGGCTGGATAAAAAATGACAATGAAGTTGAATGAAAAGCATTTTGTTGAAAGTTACAGCTTTCATGAAAGCAGGATTTATTACAGGGTTGCATTAGCCAGTTGCACCAAATCAACTGACAACTGAGTGTCAATTTGATCGCGCTTGGCTTTGCTATTTTCCATTTATCCTGCTGAGCTGTTCCCCAAGTAAGAATTTGCCACTTGGTTTGCCAGTTGGCTTCCAGGGTTCCTGATGCACTTGTCAATCTTGAGCGTGCTCCGTGGATTATTACGTACGTGAGGAACATCCCACTGTACACAGCCATGACACGGAGACTCTTTCTGCCTGGATAAAAAAAACAACAACAACATTGTTTTAATTTCATCATTAGAAAAGATAAAACTAATGATTCTAAGCTGAATTATTTTCTGCAAAGAGCAACATTTTATTTAAATGCCAGTACAGATAAATTTGGACCAAGTATTTTGATCCAGTTGTGTACAGGAAAGTGTTCGCTCATATGCAAGTCAGAATTTTACAATGTTTTCCTCCAACTAGCAAAAACTTTCCTTCTTGTTCTGTAAGTATAATTTTTTTTTTTAAGTATTTGAACCAATTTTTTTCAAAGGACTCCAATGAGACTGGTTAAATTAAATTGTAATTTCATTCTTAAAATTGCTAAAAGTACACTTTATTATCTTTTTTAATCATTTGCTCCTCTTTTCACCAAAGTTCACCTAAATTTGTCCATTATTTTCTGAGTTATCCTGTTAACAGATACTCTGCAAGATGTGGGAGAAGGTTTTAAAATTATTTTTTGAAAAGAAATTTCAGGCGGCACGGTGGTGCAGTGGTCAGCACTGTCGCCTCCCAGCAAGAAGGTTCTGGGTTTGAGTCCCGCCTAAGGCATGGGCTCTTTCTGTGTGGAGTCTCCATGTTCTCCCTGTTCCTGTGTGGGTTCTCTCTGGTACTCCAGCTTCCTCCCACAGTCCAAAGACATCAAGAGGGGACGAGGCTGATTGATACTCTAAATTGACCGTAGGTGTGAATGTCTGTTCGTCTCTCTGTGTTGGCCCTGTGATGGACTGGCGACCTGTCCAGGGTGAACCCCGCCTCTCGCGCGTAGCCGCTGGGAAAGGCTCCAGCCCCCCCGCAACCTTTAATAGGAACAAGCGGAAGACAATGGATGGAAAAGAAATTTCAATCTATCTTATTTTACACATAATTTTAATCAGCATACTTTGATTTATCATTTTGCTCCACCACCACTGTCCACCTGCTTGGTGCAGACTCCAGAGTTTGAGTGAGACTTTATTTTTGTTTTTAGGAAAACTTTTTTAACAAGCTGCATTTCCCACAGTTACCAGCAGTGTATAAATGCTCCAGTGCCACACGAAATGGATGCGACAGGCCTGGCTTACCCGTCTCATAGGTGTTAATATGAGCTCTGTCTGCCACCCCTCGCTGAGACAAGGTTGGGCACCAATTTCAACGGCTCAGTGTCTGGCACCAATAGTAAAACTTCCAGCTCATGTGACCATCTTTATTTATTTGTTTTTAGGGAGTTAATGCGAGAGATGTAATCAAATCAATGACAGATAAGAGGATGGTGGCAATCATCTATGCTGAAGGAGTCTGATGTTACACAATGAGTGAAGAGTAATTATTTATTTTTGTTATAATGGTGGCTCTGGCTGTGACAAAAGCAGAGATTTGTTTCTGTGTCCATGGTAACAGTACAATAAGTGTTTCCTTGGAGATCTTCTTTAAAAGAGGCTGGGATCGGCTGGGTGGAATTTAAGTCGCTGCGGGTTCTGAGGAGTTGTTGACTGATTTGAAGGAAATCCAAATATAGTTGATAATCTTTATTCTTCTGTCAATCTGCTCCTCAGTTCCCTTATGCAGTCACGCTGTCTGATAGTCATCTGCAGGGTTCTTGAACTGGTTATGTTTAGGATTCTTTGAACCTTGGTGCAGCTCCACCGGTGGGACCTTTGTAATGAAGGATGCGTCATTAGCGGAAGGCGATGCAGAATTTATTTTTAGTTAACAAAAACTCAGAACAGTTTGAAATTTATTGGGTAGTGAGAGTAGAGTTCTTCCCTGCTGGTGTAAAATCGAGATCTGTCTCTAACCCCTGTTCACCTCCCAGGCCATATTTTCCTCCAACTCCCCAGACCTGACATGCTCAAGCTGTTCAACAGATGCCCTCGTACTTGCCTTTGTTTCTCTCTGTCCCCACCACTCATTAGTTACGTGCTCGACTTTGCCCACTCTTGAGCTGCAACTCGTTCCCTCATCAGCCACCGGTTCACTTCTACCAATCCACTCAAACTGAATTCAGCACTACTGTAAGTTTACTTTGTGCTGTTTTTCCCTTGTGGTCCATTACCTGCCTTTTTTTGGACCCTCACCATCCTGAAACTCTTTCAAGTAGTTTGGAAAATCATCGAAGGCATCAAGCTCTGACCCTCTTTGCAGCTGTGATGCTACACAACACATCTCTCACACATAAATCCTGCAGACATCCTGTGATTATTATTTTTTTCTCTTTTATTGCTCTCTGAAATCAAAGAAACGTGTATGTCTTTGACCATGCCTATTTCCTGCTGTTTCTACAGGTACCAGCGCCGTCTCTCTGAGTGAATATTGCTTGCAGGCTTTTGTTTTATTGTGAGATGATTCCTGTAAACATAGTTCATAATGCTAGCACCCTGAGGGCTGCAGTCGGCCCTGCGTGTATGTGTGATTCTTAAGGAAAGTGAAAAGGCCTGGTCTCATGTAGAAACAGTACAAGATAAGATAAGAATGGAGTCATTTTCTCTCCAAATCTGCCAGAGCTCACACTATTAGACCTGAAAATAGCTTTTTAAACTGTTTTTTTTGTTGTTTTTTGTCTAAATGCAAGGCTGTGGAGGCCACTGTCTGAAAACTAAACAGTGTTGCCATGTGCATTCTCTGTACTGGTATAATCAGTGAACCCGCTATGAGCAGATATTCTCTGATATTCTGTTAAAGATGGACAGGCACAGTAGGACAGAGTTTTACCAATCTCGTACTCGCCGAGTGAGACACTCTGCTTGTAGTTCAGTTCAGTTTGCGGCTGTTCTTGTTTTCGTTACTTTTTTTTTTAAAAGGTTTTGTTGGATGCCAGCTTCATACATCATTTGCTGAAGTTACACAAGTCATTGTTTCTAAAAGCAACATTATCAGTGGCCATGGAAACTACAGAGTTGGGGGTAAAATGCAACCATTGGATATTTCGTTCTAATCACACACACACACACACACACACACACACACACACACACACACACACACACACACACACACACACACACACACACACACACACACAAAACAGAATTCTAATACCTTTGCTGCCTCATCAAACATAGATTCAAACACTGGCCACTCTGAACATTCCTAACGCCATCACTCTCATCCATCTGGCAGGTCACGGAGCCTGGCTTTCTAGGACGACATCGCCAGCGCATTCTTGCCTGTTCATCCAGACTAGCGTTTCTCCTGTGTTTGTGGGAAAGAAGCCTATTATTTCGCTGTGCTGCAGAAGCAGTTTACAGATCTTTGGTTCTCATTCAGAAGCATTGTGCGGGGCCCTGACTTACAATTACAGACTTCCTGACATTGTCCATTGTGATGATTTCCTCATTGGTGCTTCACCGTGCTCTCGTCCTATCTGCTTTTAAAACTTTTCTTAAAACTCTATGTCCTTGTTTCTGAGGTGAAAACTTCTTGGCCGAGTTCCAAGGTATCCCTTGCATACATTTAAAGGCATTTTTTTATTTATCTTTTTGTCTAATCTAATTAAGACTAACCCTGCAGAATAATTTACTGTTCCAAAAAAATTGCAAATTTTATCTTTCAAATGCAGAAATTCCATGACCGATATGTAGATCTACATTTACAGGAGCCATCTTAGATGACATTAAGATGCTTATTTAAATGCTGTTCAGTCTCTGGATGCTGCCTATGGATGGTGAACTTTAAGTGGAGAAGAGGGAAATCTCTCCTGAGCCTTAGTGGAATTGTGGGTCTGAGCCGACTAGATTCCAGCTCAATAGAAGCTGTAATTAGTTGTAATTTACGAGGCAACTCCTCCCCAGCGACCCTGCTGTGCAGAATCCCCTGGCCACTTGGAAAGATCATATTTTCTTGCACAGTGCATGACACTCAAATGAACCACACCACAGCCATAATGGCTTGCTCCCTGCTGATTCGCCCACCTTGCGTAAGGTAGCTAAAAGTCACTCCCTTTGATGCTCACCAGAGCACACGTCTTTTATGTTCATCTCACCTGTATAGCTGGATAAGATGAGAGATGTCATATCTTTTTTTCCCCTATTTACTGTATACCTATAAGCTCTGTGTTGTTAAAGAATTACTGCTCCTGTTGTTCACGCTGATGCTTTTTTACCCCCACAGACACAATCAGCTTCATTGTGTGCATGTTGATCATTTTAAGTGTTGGATCACAAACTTTAATATTTTTCTATTTTTAAATTTTTTTTTTTTTTTACTTCAGTGTCTTAAGAAGAAAACAACAGTGCTGCAGTACTGCTTTGCATTAACAGGTACAGCAAAGTATTGAAAAAATAGAGCTTTTTTCCATTCAGTTTTATTGGAGCCCTACAGTAAATGGAAGAAAAATAACCCAGCAGTGAGAGTGTGCACTGGTCCTGGGTTAAGTGTGGAAGCTTTGTTTGATTATAACGGAAATCCTCTGCTTGGACAGCTGTATGTCACCCTGGCAGATTTCAGCTGTAGAGTTGCTGAAAGCCACCATTAGCACATCAATAGCAGATGCAATCAGAACAATCAGCAAAGTTGGGAGACTGTGAAGATGTTACTTCTTGATGTGTTTGCATCATCAGAGGCTGCAACTGTCAATTAGTTACATATATATATATAAATACACACACACACACACACACACACACACACAAATGCACCCATTTGCATTTTCTGTGCTTGTTATTGTTCTGAAATCCGTCCAGATGCAATTTGAGTGCATCAATTTAGATTCCGATGTTACTCAAGCAACTAATGGACTCTCCGGCAAAATGAAAATCGCTTCCTAATGATCTGACTAAGTGATGAGAGAACCTAAATTGATTAGTGTGCTAACATGAATGTAATATGGAATTAGCCTTTGAGAAGTATGACTTTTTTTTCTTTTTTCTTTTACTTGTACTTGCAGACCTTATTACATTGTAACATTTTTAGTAACTGAGAGTTGCTGCTTTCTGTATGCATTCATTATTTTATCTTCTTCCTATACTTTGATGTCATGGACTCCTCAGTTGTTGAAAATGTTCTGCAAATAATAAAATTACAGAAACACATCTAAGGAGTAGCTAAAATAAGCAACTCAATATTAATCGTGTAAATGGAGACATTCTTTTAATTGGTCTTACAGGATGTGGAGGAATTTTTCAACAATAGTGAGAAGCGTCTCTGTCAAATTTAACTCGACTTGACTTAAAAAAAAATCTCATTTTCCGTTTTCCAGCAAACAGAAGAAAAAGCAAATAATACAGTATAATAGTGATGTATTCTGACCAGTTGAGGCCATTTTGTTTTGAGTAATGACACATTAAAGTTTACAAAAGACAAAAGCTGAGACAAGAAAAGACAGGGTGGAAAAAAAAAGAATCTTCCAACTATTTAAAAGTTACCATAGTTAAAAGTATTGGGATTTTCAAAATAATATTTGACAGATGGTTGAATATTCCGCATCTAACAAGAACAATGTGTTCAGCCACTCTAACAACTTTACTACAAGTTTAAATCCAGTGTGATGTGCTCGCTGGTATGTGAAACAATACAATGATCCGAACCTGTCCAGTCCTAGTCGCACAAATGCCTCTATCTAAATGAATAATACCAAAGAGTTAACGATAACGTTCCAGGTTAGTAAACTGTAACTTCAATCAGAAAGTAGGTCGAGCATAAAATCAAAGTCACACGGTGGTGAACAGCTCAACAGCTGTCCCGCTGTATAGCATGGCCTCTTTTTTTATGGCATATCAAATAACTGAACAAGGGTAATGGGTTGGTGAACAAGTGAGGTTACAGAAAAGAACAGAGACCAAGTGCAGTAAACTCTGTAGATTCATGACTGAAATTGTGTGTGTGTGTGTGTGTGTGTGTGTGTGTGTGTGTGTGTGTGTGTGTGTGTGTACACAAAGCCTGAAATGTGTACACAGATTGTTCTCGGCAGATTTGTAAAGGTATGTGTTTAATCTCAATCACTGAGAAGTTGAATTAAATCAAACTTACTCCCTCTCCTGTCTTTAGCCATAAATGGATGCAGATGTTTCTTACTTAAGTAATTTTAAGTAAAAATACAGTTTGTACAACAGTTTATGAGACGCGGCAATGAAAGTAACAGAAATTGTGCAAAATTTCATTGAATAAATTACATACTCATTACACAAATGGGGGAAAAAAGGAGTGATTTTTATTTGGCAACAGAAAAAAGAAAATCTACAGAATCCCTCAATGATAGCTCTCATTTTTTCGGGGCTACAGCAGAGCAGCCACACTAACCAGGCCAAGGCTAACAGGCCTGATGAAATTCTGGGGTACGTCCTATAAATTAATCCAGGTGTTTATGAATGGAGAAAAAATAAAATGGTGAGGAAAATGTAAGTTTCATGCTGGATGAGGCAAATGTATTCAGCGTACGCATCAGTTTTACCTCCAGCTTGCAGTTCAGATTCAGCCAAGGAGATTCTGCAGCAGCGCAGGAAGCTACGTTGATCATGCAGGCTCAGTGATTGGAATTTAAGTTGAAAGCAAAGCACGTATTTGGCTCTTTGGAACTTTAATGAGACAATTCATTCATTCATAAAACCTGAAATGCATTAACAGAGCGCATACCTCCGTCAAGGTCCATGTCATGTTTCCTGAATTGTGGTAAATTTAAGTTTCAAAGAATTTTTGAAAAGATTTTAACACTTGCGTTCTTTGCGTGATTCTTTCACCACTCAAGCCTGTGAACCCTCCGGAGATCACATATAAAAAATGATTTGTGTACATGCGTAAAAATGTATCTCGTCCTGCCTTGGCCCATAACTCACCCCTTTTAAGAAATTTACATAAGCTTGCTCACAAACGGACAAAAAAAAAAAGGCTCTGAAAACATAACGTCCTCTACAGAGGTAAAAATGTTCACATTTAACATTCTGTACAAGGACGGTGCAACATGAAAAATGACAGCAATGTCACAGAAACTAAAGGAATCTTTTAAACCTAACCATGAAAAAATTGTCTCTCAGTCAAGGAAAATACTAATGCAACTGCAGAATATTACTTGCAATAACTCTGACACAACAACAACCTACTACTGCTCAAATTTTTTTCCCCCCCGGAAATTGAAATAACCCAGGATACTCTGGCACCACACAGTTGCTCCGACTGCAGCTATTTTGTTAGTGGTGCTGATGTTTTTGTCCTGAGCTGTTGCCATAAACAAAAGGAAAATGAACAAAATCAGCACTGAGCGAGTTGAAGCAGGAAAAGGACAACGTGGACCACAATGGTTTGACCTAAATGTTAAATGAGTGGCTCCGTCTTGGCATGAAGGACTGAGGGACACACTGGATACTGGGGTAAGCTGGCAGCTGGAACAGAAAAGGACAAGCATTCACCACCCATCCATCCCTGCATCCCCTCCCCATCCTTCTCTCCACTCTCGAGCCTCAACAGCAACTCACCTCAGTGAAGATGAATAATGAATTTGACCAGACACGTGGGTCAGAGGTGACGTGTCTGTGAGGGAGCAAATTCCTCCCTGATTAGTACATAAAAAACCAGGCCCATCTGCCTCTTCTCTGGGATTTGACAGGGGTCTGGCCAGGAATGCCAGGAGCCCAGGGACAGCGGAGCAGAGACAGGGGCAGCCGTATCACAGGAGGGGTGGGGGGATTATGTGTGTGTGTGGCAGTTGTTTGCACCAAGCAAGGAGAGATCCACAATGGGGTCGCATCAACTCACATCACACAGTTTCTTCTGCATTGCAATTTGAGAAGCTTGTTAGTGTTACTGCTGTGTGTAAAAATCTGACCATTAACGATAAAAACATAAAGAACAGGACCAACTACTTTCAGATTAACTTGGAAACAATGTCTACCCCTGCACAGGAATGTTAATCACAGCCACTCATTAATACTTGAACAAGGATCTAGAGAACTCGCTAGCAGTAAAAATGCCCAGGAATAAGATCTTTGGGCATGCAATAAACATTTGTAGGATAACTTCAGACACATTGCACAAAATAAAATCCAAGTGCATTTATTTATATAACTTATAAACAACCGAGGTTGGCCAAAGTGCTTATATAAAAAGAAATAAAGTACATGGCCACACATAACAGTATATCTACTCCAATTGATTGCTGGAGAAAACAAGGTCTTTAGCACAGATTTGAAAGATTATAGGATTTGATGGAAGAGGGAGGCTGTTCTACATCGTTGGCCTGACCATGGAAAAAGCAGTGGTCTCCTTTATGCCTGTAGTTTATCAGACAACGTCTGAGTTTCGAGATCTATGGATAAAAAGTCCTCGGAGCTAACCCATTCAAGGCTTTAAAATAATAAGTAACATTTCAATAGAAAGGCGGCAACACAAACTAATGATTCTAAGCTGAATTATTTTCTGCCAAAAACAAAACTTTGTTTAAATGTCAGTACAGATACATTTGGACTAAGTATTTTGATCCAGTTGTGTACAGGATTTTAATTTTTTTTTTTAAGTATTTGAACCAATTTTTTTCAAAGGACTCGAATGAGACTGGTTAAATTAAATTGTAATTTCATTCTTAAAATTGCTAAAAGTACACTTTATTGTCTTTGTCAAGGACATAAACGTATATATGATTTTTTTAACGCAATACACGCTTTTAAAAGGTTAAACTAATTCCGAATTTTTTCTCGATGGGTATATTTTAAAGAAAGTACTCCCAGGGCGCCCTCCTTTGAGAGTACAGAAAATTAACTACAATCTACCGTACAATGTTATCCAGATCATCTTCAAAAGTTAATCATTTGCTCCTCTTTTCACCAAAGTTCACCTAAATTTGTCCATTAGTTTCTGAGTTATCCTGTTAACAGATACTCTGCAAGATGTGGGAGAAGGTTTTAAAATTATTTTTTGAAAAGACATTTCAGGCTGCACGGTGGTGCAGTGGTCAGCACTGTCGCCTCCCAGCAAGAAGGTTCCAGGTTTGAGTCCTGGCTCAGGCACGGGATCTTTCAGTGTGAGTCTGCATGTTCTCCCTGTTCCTGTGTGGGTTCTCTCTGGTACTCCAGCTTCCTCCCACAGTCCAAAGACATCAAGAGGGGACGAGGCTGATTGATACTCTAAATTGACTGTAGGTGTGACTGTGAGTGTGAATGGTTGTCTCTTTGTATGTTGGCCCTGTGATGGACTGGTGACCTGTCCAGGGTGAACCCCGCCTCTCGTCTGTAGCTGCTGGGATAGGCTCCAGCCCCCCCACGACCCTTAATAGGGATAAGCGGAAGACAATGGATTTCAATAGAAAGTGTGCCTGTGTTGATTCTCTTTTAATGCAATGGTGAAAGCAGAGTCATCTTTCTCTCTCTTCAGGTAGAAACTCATCTTTTCATTCAGACACTTGCACTTGACCACAGATTTCTGACAGCAGTCAGACTGCCTGTGTACAGTCTCAAAATGACCCACATAAAGCCCTTTTTTCAGAGGGTTCAAGGCCATCTTCACAGCACTAAGAATCCCTTAAAGCTCCTGACCTCCTATGGGGGGGGGGGGCACCATTGATCCTATCAGTCTTACAGAGGGATTACAGTCGAGGCTTCTCTGTAGAGTTGTCCGCTCATTTACAAGGATGCACAAGGAGGGCAGAGCACGCTGTATGCCACAGTAACATCATCATAAATAAATCAGGCCAGAGACAAGCAAACATATTGGAGGAGGAAAACATGGAGCAGGTTTACTTCAAGTAGAGAGGAAGAACATGTCCTTCGGCAGCGGCTATAATTAATGTGCTAAATTGAATTGCAATAATCGACTAGGGGACTGGCCTTGTGCTCTAGAGGTATGATGATTAAAATGTTAGGCTCCAGTGAAGGGGTGATTGGGATCCGGGTGAATTAAGGATCGGATTTGATGGGAGACAATGTGGCTTCTATTTTTCATTAATTAGCCACAGATCCATAAAACTCGTGAAAGACTTCAATTGTGTATTTCTCCAGCCTCTCAATTACATCTATTCATTAGCTCTGAATGGCCTCCACCAAAGCATTATAGTGCATGCATATCAAAGAGGGAATGAAAGATTGAGCACTCTATTGCCACTCAGCCCTATTATTTTCTGGTGGGAGTTGGATGAAAAATTTTAGATCCTCCGTCAAAAGGATGGATGTTACATGACCAACATTCGAAGTGCAACACAATACACATTTGTGTGTGATGTCAAGCCATAAGCTTCTGTGTATGATATCTGCAGCCACATCCACATGCAGCCATTGTGCCCTGCTGCACATTAATCATAATCAATATGAACGACCGATCCACCAATCTTCTAGTTTCCACGAGGCATTGACGCAAAGCCCAATGAGCGGCTTCTAATTCAAAATTCCAAGCAGGCTTGCGAGCTCAGTGATCACGTTTGAACAAATCCCTCCCTCTTTAGCGATCCCTTTTTAATTACAGCCTATGAAAAAACATTTAGCGGAAAACCAGATATTCCTCAATCACCAGGCTCTATCTGAGATTCCTCATACTGCTTGTGCAGAGTGCATATGCAAGGAGCTTTAGAATGAATAAAAAAAGAAGAGTGTGTTGTAGTTGTCTGTACCGTAGCTGTAAGTCTTTACAGGCACCCCACACAATCTGTGATTGAAATCTGCTTTGACATTTCTTTGTTGCAGTGTCTCTGCATTGCTTCAACTCAAAATGGTTTTATTTTTTCCCCCCACTACAGCCAAAAAGCCAGAAGATTAACTAAAATTTTGGTTTGCATGTATTTCCTAAAGTAGATTACAAAACATGGCAAGAGTTGTCATAAATCCTGTTTGCGGATCGTCTGCCTCTCCGTGCACACCCCCTCCCCTGACGTGTGTGTGTGCGTGTATGAGAGAGATAGTGTTGCGAATGCCTGTGGCTGCTACACACTAAGAGATAGAAAAGGGGTGTAGTGACAGCCAGAGAGAGGTGCGCAGTTGTAATGAAACCCGTAATTACAGGGTGAGAGACGGGTATTGTTCATGCGATTGACAAGTCCCTTTCAGTCATGAGTGCAGTTTTCTGTCAAAGAACTGTTTTTTCCCCCTCCTTTTCTTCAGACGCATGTGCACCCCTCTGCTGCTGCATGAGAACACAAAGACATCACTCTCCCGGAAAGGGAGTGTGCTTAGCAATAATGCATGATTTGCATTTAATTCTAGGATATGACAGCCTCTCTTATCGTACAGTAGAGCCCTGGGCTTCATTTACTTTATGTCCTTATCAGGTGCCGTTATGCTTTGTAAAGGCAAAACATTGGGAGCAGTTGACATTTATCTGCAGAAAATGGTTAGCCAGTGTATAGGTGTATTCTGACAATAAAAAACAGGCTGCGGATGTGTTGGGGTGATTGTAATGTACGTACATCTCCTGTGAATGAAGTCATGCATCTGTAAATGTTTTATGTCTCCGTGTGAATGTTTACACCTCAGTGCAGGAGACATCTACGAGCAGAAACACTTCCACCAAGGAGAATAAACTGTGCTCTAATTTTCAGTCTCATTTCCTCAATCTTTTTTTCATCTTTTTCTGTAGCAACAGTCTCCATAGGTGTCATGTAATGACATGTGGAGTGCCTGTTTTCACACCTGTATATTCACGCACTCTTCGACTCCTAATATTTGTAATAAAAAAAGTGCTGTTAAAATAATATTGTTCATATTTCTTGTGCTCCAGCACAGATCCTCTTGACAGTTTCAGCAATTTAAGTGAAATTGGCTTTTCCTTTGACTACTCTTGCAGAACACAAGTTCCAGATGTGAGAATCCAGAAAATCACACATCAACATTCTGTGCATCCGAGTGTGTGATACCTCAGATAATACACCTTTTTAATTCTTCCTTACGTGCCACTGGAGAATAGAAGGAGCATCGACCACCTATAATTGAGTCATATTGTTGTTGATGTTCAAAATCTTTTGGGCAGACAAGCAGGGAGAAAGAGAGTCACTGTGTGCTACGCATACATCTAGCTCATTCTAGCGTTGATGCACTCCCTCGTTCTTTCAGCTTCCTCTACTGGCCATTTGCTTCTCTCTGCTCGACATAGACAGTGAAAATGTAAAATGTGCCAGGTCTGGGCTAGTATCATCTCTGCCTCCTGATGAGTGATCAAACACATGGAGCATATCGACACTCCCAGTGAGACCCTGCCAGCCAGCCCAGGGATATGTGGTCATTCTCAATTGCTAGGCCTCATCTGCCACCTGCACCTTTTTAAAAGGAATTTGTCACATATCTGAGGCCAGGAACTGCCTGGCAGAGAGCCACCTCCATTTGAGCTCAACGATTTGAACACTATCAGAAGGGACATGTCAAAATGGCAAAATCTGAATTAGCTGTGAACTGATTCACTGTGTGCCGTTACTAGTATTATTATTTTTTTCGGTGTCAGAAAAGAAAAGCCTTCAAGCAATTAATCTTTATGTTACGTGACAAGAGCAATGCTGGAGATTTCATACCAGTGATGATTGGAGGTGTTAACCGTGCTTCCTGTGTTTGTCCTTTTGTCTTATGCTCTTATTGACACTGTGTTGTGCAAATTAATTCCATTGGGACTCCGAGGTGGTTCTGTTGCATTCCCTTTCCCCCTTTTACTAAAGCACTGACAGATCCACTGTAAGTTTAGAGGGAAAATTGCTTTTTATGAAAACCAGCAAAAGCTTTAGATGTATGAGAGTGCAGCTGTGGCAAACACTTTGGTACAACAGGGATTCCCAAGGGAATCACAATTTGCCTGAGCCCTTCACAGTTTAATAACTCAATAGATTACCTGCCGCAGTTTCCAAGGACATTAAACTAAGTTCTCCCCACGATCGATGGCAAAGGGCTTTTTGGATAGCAACGCTGCTCGATACTGCACACTTCATTTCCCATTGAGGCCATATATCTAATTATAATTCACAGAATGGTTTTAATTCCAACTTTTACACCTGCATAAAGTAGCTCTTAATGAGAAGAAGAAAAGAGTACGTTATTGTGAAGAAATATCTATTCCCTAAACATAGAGAAACTATTCCAGGAATGAAAACTACTAAAGAGACACATTGGGAGGTCTCAGTAACATAATCTTAGGGTGCTTTCACAATCGTACCGTCTTTGCTCTGGTCTGAATTAGTTGATGAGCTCATCAACTTTGAGTGTTTCCTCTTTGCTAAAGATTGTTTTCGCTCCAAACGTAAGTGAGCCAAAATACCTCACTAAAAACCATGTAATAGGTGGCGGTAATACACCCATGAACTGCTTTATCATTCACCACCAAACCCAAGAGAGTAAAAACTTGAGAGTGTTTGGGGTTTGTTGGTCAGATGTGAAGCAGAAGAATATTTCTATCATTTCTTTTCTTCTTTCCAACCTGCTTTAGTTTGGATGCTCCTACACATCTAAAAATAAAAAAAACTACATCAGATGACAGGAACCAATTAAGCTCACACTTGTGCGTTCACTGGTCGTTGGCTCGGACCATGTTCAGATCACATTCTCACTACAAATAAACCAAGCGTAGCGAGACCGCGTCTTCAGCAAGGTCTCAATCTTGTTGTTTGGCCCACTTATGGTCAACAACCATACCAGACCAAAAGCTGTGTTCACACTTTGTCACGGTAGGTGTGAATGCACCATGATTCATTTCTTTGTTGTCTCCATATTTCATTAGAAAATGAAGGGCTTAAGACATTAGGAAAGGACACTTATTCTTTCAGATAGTTAGCAGGTACATGGAAGGTCTCTCTCCAATCTGACACTCGCTTGCTGCAAATTATTTACCAATGCGTGTGCTTTTATTCATCGCACAGTTCCACACCATGAGTTATCTAATGTCTTATGGACTGTAAATTTCCCTAATGCACTCATGTGCCCTTCCTCTTCACTCTCCAAGATGTGCACAAAAGCACACACACTGCAATCAACCACTCACATACACAGTCATAGTGTCCCTTAAGTCACCCTTTGTAGGACTACGTCAGCTTTATTGCAGACACCAAATACCCACATCTGTTTGCTAAGGGGCTGAGTGATGAAAGCGTAGTCCATCAGAACCCCATGTGTCCTTTTGAGGTCCCTGTGAAAGCAGTAAAGCTGCTGTAACCAATCAATCAGTGAGAGTACCTCAATATTGTTTACTAGTGCAGTTCATTAAGCAATGTAGCAGAACATGCTAACTTAATTTACAGTGAGATTTATGGTGGACTGGGCGGGAGAGAGCCATTGTCTTGGAGCTCAACGCTGTGCCATTGCCATTCTAGCTTGCTAAATTACAAGTAAGAGCTGCCATTGGAATATTGGCCTGTTATCATTTAAACTACTTAACGGTTTCCAGATTGACAATGATGGAGAATGATTTGACACTGATGTGAGGCACACTAGAGTTATTTATTTTCACGCCAGCTGAGCCGGCTGTTGGCTGAAAAAAATCGGTAGCTACTTTATGATTTAACTAACTAAGTACCAAAAGAAAACATGGATGGCAGTATTTAATTTGCAGTATAGGAACTAAGGAGCAATCAAGACGAACGGTGTATTTGATTTTGTTTAATTTGTTTTCTGTTTAGCAGATTTTTCACCATATACTTTATCCATCCATCCATCCATTCATTTTCTTCTGCTTATCCTGTTGAGGGTTGCGGGAGGCTGGAGCCTATCCCAGCGGCTTTCGGGCGAGAGGCGGGGTTCACTCTGGACAGGTCGCCAGTCATATGAAAGACTCAATATTGCTTTACTGGTGAAAATGAACATGCTTATGAAGATTCTCATAAATAACAGAAAGAAATTAGGATATTTAGTGGACGGCTCCCCTCACTTACTCATTCACTCAGTCACTCAGTCACTCGGCAGCTTATTGGTGTAGCTGACACTGACTAACTGACAGGCCTCCCTCAGTGGATGCAGTCACACTGAAGCCCAGCAATCAGCACTCTCATCAGGTAGCTTTGGGCTTCTATCCCAGGTATCAGGGTCCAGAGTCATTTCTCTATCAAGTGCCTCTGGAGACGAGTCACACTTTTAAAAGACAGAAATTAAGTGGAAAAATGTCTGCTCACTCACTGATGTAATTATCTGTCCTGGATTAACATCTGTTCACAAGCCTGAGTGCCAAGTCCACTTCAACATGCGCCAGTACCTTGTGGCAGTGGCGGGTGTGTGTACCTGTCTTCTTTTTTCCAAACGTTGTGTATCTTGGCACCAGCTGCAGCAACTTTTCACTCTGACATCCTCCACCCATTCAACATCTGCGTATTTATGTGAACATCTTGGCTGCGGTCATTGAGAATACCAATGTTGTGACACCGCCTAATCAGTTTTTTTCAGTTTAACCGCGACTCTGTAATACAAATTATATCGAAAATTGTCTGAATTTCTAAATAGCAGAAGGAGATTATATAGATATAGAGATTAATGACATATGTTTCGTAGAGTTTATGACTTCATGATATTTATGATGCAGTAGGCAGCCATAAATATTGCTTTGATATGTTCTTCCTGCTTTCCCTTTATTATAAAATTAATTTGAGAAAGAGCACACTCCAGGATTATCCTGTTGGTGGGAAGCCTCTAGAAAGCTCATTAGCATGCTTCATTTATCTATATCATGTGTGTCAAAGTGAGTGTCAGGGTGGGCGTTCACCTAGTGGCTTATTCCCACGTTAACAACTCTGTTGTAACAAAGCTCAGGTGGCCTGTGTGTACTAGAGTGCCTGCTTGAAATTCAGCCTGAAAACCTGCGCTAATCCATTATGCATTGACTTTGTCATACACCCCCCCCCCCACCACCCAGCCTTCTTTTTTTATGACGGCCAACTTTCCCTAGTGCTGCTCTAAGTGTGAGCTAAATGAAGGATTGCTATTGAGTTGTCGTTATTGACATGCAATAACCAAAGGATTACACCTGTCTTACTGTGGAAATGTCATCCAATATAAGTGGGAGGAATTTATTTTGATGGCCCTTGGGTGTACATGGTGCTGATTCCCAAGAATGTTAAGTCCACTGGGAGAAAATTATATTTGAGCTATACAACGGAAAAAAGAATTTGCATCTCCTCTTTTTAACGGGGGCCTAATTATCTTTACTCTTAAGTTATTGGAGCAGAGGGGATAGAGCACTGTGTCCTCTCTATTAGATCAACTGTCTGGGGACTTTTTAGCTATAGGTTAATGAACTGCAGAATATCATACAGAATGCAATCACAGCTCAGCCAATATTACCAAGGTGATATAGTTCTGAGTATTTGAATCAGGGCTGGGGGAAGTCAGCTCTCAGGGGAGAATACCCCTTCTGTTCCAGAAATGTATAATTAGCAACAATGCTTTGGTGGTTTTCTACTACTGAACACACAATATTTAAAATCATCTGCCGGTTGTTGCCACACAAACGGCTCTGGCTAGGATAGTCTTATTAAAATGCATGCCATGTTTCACAGAGATCAGTTAGTATAAGCTTTGCCTAGCCTTTGGCTTGTCAAATGATTCTATAATTGATTAGATTAATACTGATCAGTGCTAACACGGAGCACAGGGTGAACTGATGCCAGTGAGGAGCAGATAATTGGATATAGTGAGTTAGTGTGAATGCATTATCAGTGATTAAATGATTTAAATACATTGTTAAAGTAATAGAATGGTCACATGTGCTAATTTTCGAAAGAGATAACCACTGACTCAGTTTTAATAAGTGTGGTGGCTCATGTTATGCAGCGTTACGTATTTCTAGATGAGAGTATTCCTTCCATTACCAGTAACTATGACAACAACCACTGTAGTATTTAGTTGCTCTTTTAGGGTTGTGTTATCAGAACCGGGTCACCGGATGGACCGAGCCCATCGCTAACAGCAAGGTGAGAACCAAATTGTGGGGAAAAGTTGACCTGCTGGGGCGGTAGCCCACTTTATAAATGGAACAGCTGATCTGATTTGGGGTTAGATTGTCCCCAAACTGTCCCGAATTTGGGTAGAATTTCCTCAGGACCTAATTTAATGAAAAATAAAATATGAAAACTCAAATAAAATATATTTGTATTGCACCTGCCATACAAAAATTGCAGCTAAAAGTGATTTAGCCTTAAAGTAATTTTAATGCTTCAGCATAGAGGAGGAAAAAAAAAAAAGACTTCTCTCTTCTTCCTGTCTGGATTAGTGGCCATAGTTAATCTGTTGTGCCTTTATATTCTGTCTGCATTTGATGGCTTCCAGGGGGCACAGGGATACCATCGAGCCCTCCGAACCAACTCCATTTTATACTCTTTCCCCTCAGATTTAGTAGCAAGAGTGTGATTAGTGCCTAGAACACAAAGAGCTGCTCCATCTGCCTCCTGGTATATGGCCTTTATTTCTTGTGTCTTCTAGCTTGAATGCAAGGATGGTCTTTGTTTGTGAAAAAGTCAGAGAAGGGAAAAAAAAAATCCTCTGTTGCTATGTGGCTTCAATCTCCACTTGAAGCAAAGGTCAAGAAGGTTATGTGTTAATTAGCAGAGCCGATGAAGGTTTCTGATGTTCTCTCAGTATGTTGGGGAACTTTCATGAATTCAGCATCAAAAAATCTGACAGGAAACCTCAGATACATTCCAGTTTTAGGCCAAAAGCTTTGCCGATTTACTTTAATGTAATATTGTCGTACCGATCGTGTCTCCAATTGTTTTAATTTTCTGGTACTTCTTTTCTTGGGTTCAGCTGAGAGCTAAAAACACAGCAGCTCTTTTTACTGTGGCAGGAATCATTCTGCACTTGCCTCTTACATAACTGGCTGTTCACACTGAAATAAAGTCTTCAGGGAACGATTTCAATTTCAGCCTTTTTTTTTTTTTACTATCCTGGTCATCATCACAGCTCTGATTATTGGTTACGTGACAAAGGGTAGTTCTTTTAAAAGCAAGCACCTCAGAAGAGGAAATACAAATACTTTCAATAAAAATCCTAATGAAAGTTCTTATGACTAATTTTCACAGTCACTATATATTTTTTTCCAATATGTGTGGTACATAGAATGTATACATTTGTTTTTCTAACTCAACACAAAATATTCATTAGTAGCATTTGTCTTGAGATGCAGCATTTCATTAGCAATCGTGGTCTGTATGATTTCTGTGTAACAGCAGGTCTTGTGCTTCTGTTGTTTTCCTTCAATTTGTGCATCCGACTGAATCTCTGAGGATTCTCTGCATCTCCTCTCCACTTGGTCCACAGGTGGCTAAGTACACTTTGCTCTTATTTGTCTGGCCTGCCTGTTCAATATTAGACGTCTCTCCATCTGCACAATGGCCCCTGATTTTGTTATGAAAGGGGAACAGGGAATCAAGGAGAGCAAAAAGGCATTTGGCTGGCATTTCCCACCTTGGCTGATTCCAGCTCTTGTTTCCTGGGCCAAACTGTTTCCTTTCTGTTTGAACATTGATGATGACACTGTTCCAGGTCTCCACCTGTGTCCTCCTCCTCTGATCAGTGTAGTGGTCATGCTGAGAGGGGATCATCAACAGCAGGACACTCATCTTCCCCTTGTCTTTCTGCACTGATAAGCATAAGAGAGATTATCAGGACTGCAAGGTGTTAGAATCTCAATCATTCATGCTTGACCTACGATCGATGTACATATGTCTGTTAAACTCTAGCAATTCAGCTCTGGCTAAGCATAGGCAACAATTTCTTTTACTAAATTTCGTACTTTACTTCAGCAAGGTAGAAAATTCTCTGGAATCAAAAATGGCAAATGAATGAAGATAACGTTTTTTTTTTGTCCTTTAGACACATTATTCATGATGCAATATCATTAATGCGATTAATGGCTTCAACTCCCCTGGCATTTATTGCGTATGGAAGCCCAGGATGACTAGACAGTCAATTATTTCATTAATGCCATTTTCTTTTGATAGCAAGATAATTTATTATCATTTTACCATGAGGAACCAAAAGATCCCAGTTCCCCGCTTTAGCCAAAAGCTGATGTAAGCTCATTTATTTCACTTATTCATTGACTGGTCATCTATGAATTCTTCGCTACAGTCATGACATCTTGAAGCCTGAAGTCATTTACATTCAAATGACCCACTCATATTTGAGAATTCCGTAATTACAGTCATTCAAACCAAATGAATTATAAATAAATCAACCTTTTTTTCCCTCGATACAATGATATATATTATATATTAACCTGTGACTGAGATAAATAGATAGATGATCTGGTCTTGAGAAATCAATCTTTGGTTTTCATGACTTGTCAAATGGTTTGCACTAGAAATGGGTGCCGTTGTCAAGATAGAGTAATTAATACCTGATTTTCAGATAACGTCAGTCATTCAATAACTGCAAGGCTTTGTAGTTTGGATTTAGCAGGCGGGCTCAACCTTGTGATGGTACTTGTTCTCAGTTTACAGGAAACATACATCAGAAAACAATGTACTATAAGGTACATTTTGTCCAATTTAATTGCTTTTCATACACTGTAAAGGTCTACAAAATAAAAATTCACCTGACTGGGAGTGTCAACATTTAACCATGAAGAAACCAGTGTTTTACAGATATTGTGGCTGTATTTCATCCTCAGATTTAGGATTATGTTCTTTCAAAACAAGCATTTCCCTCTGAGGAGTGCAGTCATTTCCTGTGCTGATTTGTATCACCTCTTCCTCCCTAAGAGGACTCAATCAGACGGCTCCCCAGTCTCAGGTTGTTAACACCTGATGGGTGGCTTGCACTCACTAGAGTCAGAGGACAAAAGGCAAAGTTTCAATGCACTGTTCTTTCTGTGGTTGATTCTTAAATGAGTTTTCAATGCATCTATAATGATTGTTCCCACAAAAAGAAATGCAAAAATTATGCATCTCAGTGTGAAATTTAGATTCAAATCTGCAAAAATTCTGAGTTCATTTTTTTGTTTGTTTATATACTCAAATGTGTTTCATTTGCAACTTACAGTACATGGACTCCACATGGGAGTCACTTACAAATTAAAAAAGAGGCTTTTTTAAGCTTTCAAACAGGAAATGATGACACCACGTGAAAGTCGCAAAATACACACAGCAAGAGATGCTGGTGACTTGAGTGGGTGGAGGACTAATGGGGTCCCTGGTCCAAAAAATGGTGATGGCCAGCTGAGGCTGTTGGTTAAAATATGACCTAATGGCAAAGCCTGAGCCCCTGAATTAATCCTTTTGCAGGTGATTATGTTGAGAGAATTTGAGAAACAGTCAGAGGACGAGATGACTCTCCCCTCCCCGACTTCCTGTACTTCCTGTGGACGCCTGGCAACAGCTGACCAGGGAGGCAGACTCAGGTGCAGGGATCACACAGATAGTGATGATTAATAGCAAAATGATCAAACCTGATTGTAGACAGGATAGCCACAGAACACAGAAGGAGCAAACACAGAAAAGTCCATAAAGCAGTCTAGCTAGAGGTCAGGAATACAAGGAAATCTCATTGGAAACAAACACTCGGAAAACACAAGGGAATGACTGGAAGAATACAATGATGGCCTGGAGGGGATGGACCACAGCACCACAAGGCTAATGAACAACAAGGCACACCTGAGACACTGTCGATAAGAGCGGTTAAAAACAACAACCAAAGACAGGAAGTAAAATCTACACGAGGAATGAGAAAAAATCACAACAACAATATCAACAACAACAACAACAATCATTAAAAGACAGAAACGGTTGACAGATCCATTAAAAGCCCAGCCAGGAACTTCTGGAAGCGTGTGTGAAGATACTCCAAAGTTTGGTTTGTTTGGTTTTTGAGTTCTTTTTAATATGAACAAAAGTTGATATCCATTGTGCACAGCATTAAATATAAAAGTAAATAAAAAGATAAAAATGATATATATATAAAGATAACATTTGTCAATCAGATTAATATGTTGCAACGACCGGGGGTTTATCTTTCCCCTTCACTGCAACGTATAATCCCATTTCTCACCCTGAAAATGAGTGACATTGGCAGTGACTGATGCTTGTTCTCCACCCTGCTCTTTCCTTAGAACCCACACACTGAGGTCATCACCCACTGTGCCAATCTATGTCTGTTCAAATTAGGTGATCAAGAAAGCAACAGGGGAAAAATAAAAAAAGAAGAAGCAACGACTGGCCTACTTTAGGTCGGAATGAGTAAAACAAAAATTAATGACTTCTGACATTTGAATGTTAGATGTCTAAAACGCAGGTTTGCAGCTGCACGGTAAAAATATACATTCTTTTTATGATCTCAATTGATTGGTAAAAGATTCTTACGGCACAAATGAAGAAGTCATACATGTTTATTTCCTTACTGCACCAAGCAGAATACGTGATCGTGTGACTTTCCTTCAAACAGTGCAAGGCTATTATTAAGATTTCAGACAACTGGGTGGGCCATTAGAAGCAATTAGCTAAAACTGTGGAAGTGCTGCATGCTTTTTGTGTGGGTTGCAGTTTTTTTTTTAAGGAAAAAAGAAAATCAAGACACGCCATTTAAGCCCCTGGGGCCCCTGAAATTGTTTCTTTTCAGGTTACCTAAAGATAGTCAAAAGGCAAACCACAAAATTGTTTTTCTCTTTCTCCTATTCTCCTTGTCTCTGGTGCTAGTTGAGTGGCAGGTACAGGCTGTGACAAATAGGGCTTGTAACGTGCTCTAAATCTGTCAGGGCTGATTGCACTGGCCTCATTTGCCTGCATTAAAAAAGAAAAAAAATTAAAAATCAAATACCACACCCAGTTGATGATGACATCATGAGACAAAATGAGTAATAAAACCTTATTGGCCTTCTAAGGCCATGTGAGCTTGTCCTGCGAACACATCTGGCGTCCTAACAGTGCAGTGGATTTTTTAAATTTTTATTTCATTTTCACAGGCAGTTCTGGATCACTTGATACTGAAGCTGTAAGTTGCGTGTTTTGTCTCCTACAGCCTCTCTGTCTCTGACATCCAGTCATTGTCAGCATTTTAAACATTTAGTATTACTTTTGTTTCAACAGATTTTGCCTTTCAATTTAGCATGCGTACACGAACATTTGGAGCTGAAACGGAGTATTAATTGATTATTCAATCGTCTGCGAGGCATTGACTTTGACGAGCAGCTGATTGTTTCAACTGAGTAAGTCAAGCTGAAAATGCCAAGTCAATTGTGAAAATGAACTTTTTTTTTTTTCCCAACCAGTTCAATGTGAAATAGTAAACACAGGTGTTACTAATGACACTAATGAAGGTTCTGGTCTATCTAATTAATGTCATTAGTAGCACCTGTGTTTATCTGCTATTTAATAGCTGCTCTTTTTACTGTCTTTATGTTGTGTGATACCAGATGGAATAACCTTAGATTTTAGTTTTATCAAGGAAAAAAAGACAGTTAAAACATCTGGACTTGTAGAACAAAACACAGATCAGAAACTGGCTGAAAACTAGACTGGCTAACTAAAAATGACTGGGCAGGCGCAGCCGAGCAGGAGACTCTGAGTGGCTGAACTCAAAAGACATTCTGCCATAAATGGAACTAAATTACAACCGAGACAATGCGTAATAGGTGGTGCGATCAAAGACGACTTAACTAACGACATTTTCTTCGGCTTATCCTGGGGGGGGGGGGCTGGAGCCTGTCTGAGTGGCTTTTTCGGGCGACAGTGCTCACAACTGCACCACCGTGCTGCCTGAAAACACAAGGCATGAAGTGCAATTAAAACACACACACACACAAAATACTTCGAAAAAAACAGAAGTATATAATAGTTGAAGACATTTATCCTAATTGTTAATCCAAAACTAACAGTATTACTAGTCCATTTGGGAGTGTGACTGTAACATTTTATTTATTTATTTATTTTTTAATTCCAAAAAGCAGTTGGTGCAGACTGATATCAAGAGTTGTAATTTGCAACACTTCTGGAACAATTATCATTATCATCAACAGTGCACTACAAAAAAAAAAAAAAGTCTTGCCAATTACACGTGTCTAATTCCAAGACTCAATGTAAGAGAAAATCACTTAACAAATGGTACGTCGGTAAGATAAACCAGTTTGTTTTTAAGACCATATCATCTTTTTTTAAGCAAGTCAGCTGATTATTTGACTTTTTTTTTTTAACTACAAGCCCTAAAAATAAAAAAAACAACAACAACAGCCTTGCAGTGATTCATCTTCATTGTTGTAAAAGAATGAATCCTCAGTGAAGAGATTCCTATGAGTTATCTTAATGACAGGTGGAAATAAATACTAAATAATTCAGTGAGTAATTTGATGTTGGTCCATCCTTGAAGTTCATTGCCTCAAATTGGGTTGAAATTGCTGTTCAGTATATCATCACTCAATCCAAAGGTCCCGGCTTAGATGGGAAACGAGGGCTGGGTGTAGCGTTAGGACCCCATACTCCTGACGACTTAATATTTGTACATTTTATGCAATTGGTTTGATAAATTATCCTTTAACTTGTGATTTTAGACGTTTAAATTGAGCTTCAACTGCTGCGCTTTGTGTTCTCAATTATATTCAAGCATTATTATGTGACTGCAGCAGGATGTATCAGTCCGTCTGTCATAATGGTCTCCCCAAAGATTAATTTCATGCAGAATCACTGATCTCTGTCAAATTATGGTTTAATAAATATGGTTTCAACTTCTTGTCATATCTCCATTTTGGCTGGAGGGAGCACTGACCTCCAGGAATGTAATATAATTCAATATAATTGAAATAGAACATTGATCATTATCTAATAATTTCAAAGTTTGCTGGTAATTAGAAGTTTAGTGAAAGGGGAGATTTAGGGATATACAATATTAAAAAAAGGATTTCAATCGTCCTCGTGTCTACCAATGGGAAATATTTTTTGTGTAAACTTGTATGGGGTCACTCTCACCCTTTTATAGACACAGTGGCAGATTTGATCCGTCCTGAAAGTAGCTTAACCAGCCGAACATGCTCACAAGATAGCTGTCGTGCCACTCAGAGAAATAATCCCGACTACAGCCATCCAAAAACACCCTGCCAAAGCTTTTTAAAGAGGATTTAGTTATGTCACTGTTTGACTCAATTTTTTTTTTTTTTGGCACCTCTTTATTCATCTTACCTTTGCCTTGTCCGTCACACCCCCTGTCAAATAACTGAAATGGGAGAGAAATATAAAGAGATTTACAAACATTCCCAATAAGATTTAAAGAGAAACGCAGCATATAGTCCATTTGCTGGGGTGACGAGCGGCATCTGCAATGTGCACGAACCATGTCATGTATCTTTTGTTAAATTATTTACTTTTCTTTTGAATTTGCTCTCCATTTCAGGTTTGCTCTCCTATAATGTTTGGTGTATCTGTTGCTTCCATTTCCTGCTTCAGTGGGAATTATGAGCAAGGTGAGTAAGCCTCTGCTTTCTAGTGATATGACAGTTACATGGATAAATTGATGATGATGGATGAGATTTTGTCTCACTGTGCCGTCGTAGCTACTTCTAGAGGGGAAAAAAAAATAAAGTAAGTAAGCATCAAGGACACATAGACTCCCATAACAAGACAAAGTGGGAAATGGGATTTTTATATAAAAATGATTAGTCTTGGATGGTAATACGTCTGGTCATTTTACTTCCTGAGAATTCTAAAATTAAAGCTTCTTATGTCATCTCATGGATTCAAATTCATTTTCAACCATTTATTTTCAGTCCCTGTCTCTAGCTACCCCCCCCTCACCCTCTCTCTCTCTGGCTCTCTCTCTGGCTCTCTCTCTGGCTCTCTCTCTCTGTCTCTCTCTCACTCTCAGAGCCAAAGGGCTAGTGATTATATGATGTATTACGTGGGATGCATCAGCCAGGTGGTGTACAGTGTCTCTGTTGTGTTAGCCTTCCAGACACAGTCTTATCCATGGAAAACAACGGTGCAGGAATGGTCTCAGCTGCTGTGTTCCTATTTATTTATTGTCAACTATTGGACGTCTAGTTCTCCACAAAACACAAACGGCTTTAATTGCTACAACCACCACCAGCTTGCCAGGCTGCATCTTTGACATCCTTCCATGATAATATCTTGCTGTAAGGCTTTGTAATATTTACTGAAGGTTTTCAGGCAATATTTTACACTGCAACATGAACAACATGGCACAAAGTAATTATTTTGCTAGTATTAGCAGCCTAATATAAATTCACCCCACTGTCACTTCTTATTCTTACTTATTTAAAGGACAGTACACAGGTAATAACGACCCATATTTCTGCATTGCTAACCTTGCCTTCTTTACATGAGTCAACCTAATAATAAAACTACATTCAAATACCCTTAGAAAATGTTTTTGATTAATTGTCTGATAGTCCAGGGTTGGTTAGTTTTTTGTTAAGTTCCATGACAACTCCTGAATATAATGTGCGTGTTGTATAAATGTGGTGGGTGTGTTAAACCTATGCGATAATGTGTTCGTGATGCAACAACTTCTTGGAAGGACGACAGAAGCGATAATGGACCAGAACAGAAAAGAAAACATGTAATAATAATGAGAAATAAAGTTCAATTCTACAGTTGAATTCTGAGAAATGTGAGAATAATTTAAATACAAAATTTCACATGTAGGCTTGATTCACTTCCTATGGTGCGTCTCTCCCACATACAGACCAGGACTCACGAGCATGCTTGCAGTATGTTGGTGTTGGCAATGGGTTAATGTGACACCACTGTCTGAGGTTAGTCTGTATACTGTATGTTTAATGTACACTAAAACTCTCTAAAGCCTGTCTTTTTACATTAGATATGATCCTTTTAAGCACAATATATAAGTCCAATAAAGAATTGTGATCAATAGGTCTAATCTTTGTCACTTACCTAACATTTTATCATATTTCTTCATTTTTTTGTCCTTTGTTAGATGATATACAGATATATATATACACACACACACACACACACACACATATATATATATATATATATATATATATATACATACACACACACACACACACACATATATATATATATATATATATATACATACACACACACACACACACACACACACATATATATATATATATATATATATATATATATATATATATATATATATATATATATATATATATATATATATATATACACATTTCATGCAAATATGGCACTTTTGTGATGATGATGCCTTTTTACCACCATGGTGGTAAAAAGGCATCATCATCACACAAGTCATATCAAATGCAAATTCAGTTGCTCTATTTGCTTGCATGCAGCAGCTCTGTATTTTGAGAGTCTTTGGTCACTTGCTGGCTCCCAGTCGTCTCATTTACTCCAGGAGGATGTCGGCAGCTTCACAGCTATCTTCAACAGCGTATTAACCGATATCCTCATACTGCCAGAGGTTTCAGGTGCTCCACCAGTTAGCCAGATCTTGCAAATCCAAACCAAAATCGGTACACAACCTACTAGGGAGTTACAACGCTACTTTATTCTTGGCAGAATTCAGCTTTTACGTCATATTTTTGCAGGTGACCACAAGATGCACACGAGCTCTGTAAAAGGGGCGTTTTAATGTCATCATAATTGTGATTCTAATTTAGCATTCTGCACCTTCTCCTCATCCAATATCAACCCAACTTTCTTTACCGAGCTCAGTTTTATTTCGTTTTTTTCTGTTACCATCCTCACAGTCTTCACATAGTGCAAGTGATTCACTTGAACTAATACAACCCTGATAGTTTTGTTGAAAAACCTTTAATGTACAACAGCAGGCATCCTCTTCAGCTACTTTAATGGTTTAGGTTCATGTATGTCAGCAGGTGTTTTCATTCATCATGTATTTTTTTTCCCCTGCTGTTGAGCCTTTAGACAGTACTTAAGAGGCTGAAAAATGAAGAGATTCCCTGTTATCAAAAGCATCCATGCTTTTGGAGATGTTATGGAGGTGGGATGTGTGAATGATTTATGCAGCAGCCTATTACTCAGACGTACACTGCCTTAAACAGCAGAGCTGATGCATGGTGATTGAAAATACACAATAGAGGACAGTCAGTAATGGCTCTCATCACATGCTTCACAAAAAAAAACATTGTTTAAGACGAGAAGTAACTCAGCTTGCAATACTTTAAGTTATAAAGCTAGTTAACATTGAAATATGTGAAATTCATCTGTACAACTGTTCGTAGCTTTTATTTTGGTGCTTTTCAAGCACAAGATATTACATTTGATATCAAAATCAATGCAAACAATCATATATATATATATATATATATATATATATATATACACATGATTTATATGTGCAAGGATAGAGAATAAAACAACTGAGAGGCATCACAACAACTGCCTTTTTTCTGTGAAATGAATAGAAATAATGTTTTATTTTCATTTGCATTTATGTTTCTCCTCCTGTTCCTTCACATATGGACTTCACCAGGCAGCTTTAGAGAAGAAAAAATGAGCTGAACTCATAAACTGGACCACATGAAAGTAAGTCCGGTGGTCATTATTGTTAATTTCACAGTAATATTAAAATGAGAAATTTCTACAAATACAGCAACCCGCTGATAAAATGGTTGCATTGTTGTTGTTTCTGAATACTTTATGAAATAAAGTACTGAACAGCATTTCTTTTTTGCTTGTAGGTATAACATACAATGTCTTTCTTGTTTCTATAACTGGCATCATATGGTTGAGATGCTACCCATTTCAGCTCTGTGTATCTCCAAGCATGCAGCTGCCACCGCCCTGGAAGCTCCAAATAATCCTATATTTTGGCAGAGCACTATTGCCTAAAATCATGGGCAGCACATTATCTTAGCTAACAACATATTTCCTTTTTTAAGGGCAATTTGGCAACAGACTTGATGTTTAAGGACTCATAATCATTCCAATAGCATCAGCTAAACACCCCTTCACGAATGTGCAGGGGATGCACTCATACACATGTACACTACCACACAAAGCGTGGTCTGTGATTGATTAGCACAGTGGCACTGGTACAATAGCTCGGAGGGGGTGTAATCCTTAAATAGAGGGTTTGAAGGAAGAGCAAGGCGAGCCAAGAATTCTGATCAGCTGCAAGAAAAGTGTTCTGGATGTCGTTCAAGCGCTAACACACAATCCTCAGAACTGGAAAAAAAAAGGAACTTATTTCATTCTTAGCTACCAGATCATCCAAAGTTTGTCAGCAGTGTGTGTGTGTCTGTGTGTGTGTGTGTGTGTGTTTGTGTGTGTGTGTGTGTGTTTGGGGGGTAGGTTTTATTGATATGAACTGTGCAGCTTACACTTGTAATTTCGTAAATAAAAGTAAACGACGTGAAACAATTTGGCAGGTAGTGCATATTTCAAAATGTAGACATGCAATACATTTCTTGGGATCTTGTGTGATATTATAGAAAAACTACTTGGACAAGTGGAAAATCGCATCTCTTCTCCCAGCGACTCCCTCCCCTCCCCTCAGTCATCCACCATTAGGCTCGCACAGTAGCAAAACCTGTTGGCAGTCTAAGTCATGCCGCTACCTGCTGGAATGTAACTCAGACAAAGCTCCTTTATCTGCCTTGTTGGTTGGCTGTCCTAAGCACACAATTTACCATTCAGTCATTTCACCGGTGCTCTTATCCAGACAGGCATTATAGCTAAATTTAAATATGGATGTAGCTGAGACGGCATCATATTTCCAGCATGTCCTCCCAACTTTGTCAGCTGTGAAGGACACTGGTTGTGAAGGTCACAGGAGACCTGCTTGCATAGCAGACTGTTAGAGATGACTTACTTTATGACTCCCACATTGGAAATCTCTCTCTTTCTTCTCTCTCTTTCTGACGGTCCCTTCCTCTTTTTTTCACTCATTGAATTTTTCATTTCCAATTTTTTTTTTCCCACCTGCATGCCACATTACATTTTGAAGGTGAATCCCATAAATACTGAAATTACTTTGGAGGATAAATTACACCGGGGGGCTTTTTTTTTTTTTTTTTACCTGATTACCATTGCCTCTAGTCCCTGGCTTCATTTTGCGCTGACAGTTTCTACCAGTGGAAATTTATATAAAGAAAATTCCAACATTCCGACATTCCATGTTCAATAATATTAGCTTGAAACAAAGGACAAATGAAGGAACTGGGATATGTGCTGATCTATTTAATCCCTTTCAAATATACATAATTTTCAGATTTCTTCCCTACGTCTCACTTTTCTAATTCCGTCTCAGAATTTATCTAAGAAAACAGGCTCGGGAAATAAATCTCCTGAAGGCTCTTGACAGGGTCATGTCCAGACCCGCAGACATTCCCGGCAGGTGCTCACTCTGTGCCAGAACACACATGTGAGTATGTGTGTTTGTGTGAGTATTTGTGGATGTGTGCGTGTGTTCAGTCGACTCCTGTTTTACCTTTGATTGAGTTCTGCTGGCCCAAACTACGGCAGATTTTCATATTAAAGGTGACTGACTGAAGGTCAGACACGCTGCAGATGTAAAACAATCTGTAAGTGGCTTAAGAGACTTTATCCACAATTGTCTAACGTGTATATATCCTACGCCTATCCTGCTACCAAACATATATCCATGATGACATGTCAAAAAGCGCCCACACATGACAAGCACATTGTCTTGTGTGGGCGCACAGAGTGTGTCAGAGGAAAAATATCAAGATACACGGCGCACCCACCTGCTATCCTCCAAATGCGTCCCTGTGAGTGATGGCGTAGTGATTCAAGCAAAACAAAAAAAGTTCCAATATTATAATAAAATTCAGCCTGCTACCTAGCTGGAACAGGGATTCAGAAACTGAGGAGATAATACATCACAACAATACAGTTATTTATTTAGTACCTTCTTATAAAAAAAAAAAAAACAGTGCTTAAAAACAGACAGTGAGTATGATCCAAAACTTAAGATATTAAATTCCCTGCATTATCTCAAGGCACTTTACAGTTTAAGGTCAGGAACTTACACAATAGAGACAGTTCACACCACAAGCACTTGGCAAGAGTGAATAAAAACTCTTTATTTATTTATTTATTTTTTTACAGGAAGAAACTAGACTAACGGAGCTAGAGAGGAGATGACCTTACATTCTTACATTCTTCAAATGTTGCTGCTTGAATGGGCAACCTCATTCACACCAACTGTTTATTAAATCTTATGGATATTTATGGTTATCTCATTTTATTATTCACAAATATCTTGAGCACACAAAGATGTTTCCCTACATCACTTCTTTGTGACCCCAGAATGCAGAAAGAGCCAGACTTGAAGCAAATGGTGACTGACGGCTACAGACGCAGACACAAAGCATCACCAAAAAAAGGCTAAACTGAACGGATCCTCCATTATCTCAAGTACCCAAGTATCAAGTGCATCGACCTGTATAATCCATGTCTTCTGAATATGACTGTATGCTCTGTAATCAAGAGTTTTATATGTCGCTTTGTACAAAAGCATCTGCTATATGAAACTGTGGAATTGTAGAATCTGCACACACGCTCTGATTTGAGCTAAACGTGCCCTCTAACCTTGAATTAATTTGCTGTAATACTTGTCCTCAGTGAGACACACTGCAGCCTTGAACATGCCACCGTCACATCTTACACATGCTATCGTGATAAGCAAAACAATTTGTTGGAAGCTGCTCAGTCAAAATCTTCAAATCATTTCACTAAATTACAGATTTTACCAAGCAGCTTTTTTTTTTTTTTTCCATCTTCTTCTTTTTCTCCTATGTAGTCCTAGAATCAGGAAATAGTTTGAGCAAGTGTAAGTCACAAGTGCAGTTTGATTAGTTGTAGGCCAAGGCCTCCAACCCACGCAGCACATACATAACCATCAACACCACCTCACATCGCTACACATACAGTAGTCTCTCCACAGGCACGCCAGTACTGAGCTGTGCTTTCACCGTACAGAGCGACGGAGGGCCAAGCGGCAACTAGGGCAGCGGGGGCACAACCTGTCAGGGAGCTCTGCTGCCAAGCCTCAAATAACATTTGGAGGTAGCCATGACTGAAAGTGACTTTCAAAGTTTCTCCTCAGCTTTGCAAGGACCCAAATCTAGATGAAGGGTGCACAAAAAGCTCTTCAAGTATTTTATATGTTCTTTTATTTATTTCTACAGTGGGCGGTCCTGTTGAGTTAGAAAGGGAAAAGAGGGGAAGTTGTTAGGGGAGGTCGTTTGCAGATTAAAGGTATTCAGCAAATACAAGGGATATGATGGACATACACACATGAAAACGCAAGACAAAATCATAAACAGTATTTTGTAGGATTAATGTCAGATTGTCACCATAAGTGAGAGGCAATCTTATGACATCAGGGAAAACAAGATGATTTGGTAGGTATGTAAACATGTGGTTATTTTTTTTTTTAACACACAAACTAGAAGTCTCCAGCCAGACACTGTACAACTGAAAAAATGCACCATGTAATAGTTTACAGCCAAACAATCGCCTGACATAATGCCAGCTGGAATGAAATGAATATCATAATGATTTGATAAATGAGACAATGAATCTCTCTTCATACGCTGTATGCATCCATAGATGTTCCACTCTTCCACTACAGCTCATCTTGTGTAAAAATGACTTCCTTTAGTGTGACTTTCTCTCTCCTTTCCCTGTGGTCTCAGCCAAAAGAATATGTGGAGAGTCTATTTGATTTCGCTTGTTATTGCAGTGACTAGAAAACCACCACAGAGTCATCAATCAACTTCAAATCATCGGAGGTTTGACTGAGTTTCATAATTTCCTTCAGTCTGAGAGGTTCTGAGGGTCGATAATCTTGATATTTGTGTGAAAGTCAAATGAGCAGAGTGATATAAAGGATAAAAATCAAGTCCGCTCCTTTTCTTTGATGATTTTTTCCAACAAAATATAAACTGATATAACGAAACTAGTGTGTATGGTTTTAAACCTCTCAAACCCTTAATTAAAAACAAAACAAAATTCAACCAAAATATACAACATAACAGAAGCTACATTTGAACACTGCAGAGCTGTGTAATAGTTAAATAAATGTCTGCGGTAACATAGTGCTTCAGAAATAGCTTTTGAATCCCGATACATCAACATGGAGTGAAAATGCACAGTTCCTATATAGAGAAATATGTTTTCACCTTATAGTGTGCAGAGGCTGCAACTAGCATTAAAATAAAGGCTCAGATCTGAACTTCAAGCTGATTATTTTTGTCAGTTAATTTTCTTTTACTGCTAATATTCTCAATGTGTACCCATGCAGGTTGGAGGTGTTGCATAAGTGATATTTCACAGCTGTCTGTGCTATTGTGTTTACTGTGCCATTACATACATGATGTGTAATCTGGTGCCTGGACTCGTTAAGTGCAACTCTATAGAAATTATTAATATCTCTTTTGCGTGAACCCTAATTATGTACCATGAGACAAGAGTTGTGAAAGCTGAAATTGTATTTATAGAAACATAATTTCTTCCTTCGTCTTTAATGTTTCACCGTCACATCAGAGCAAAGTAGTACTCATCATCCTCTTAATTAGCTGTCATAATGTGGCCGAGAGGAGTTCTAGAAAAGATGCTTCCCTTGACACTGGACAACAAGAGAAAATTGGATGGGTGGTTTCGAGGATATTTCATCAGCATTCATCTTTGGAGGCTCTTTAAAGGCCACAGTTCTCTATCCTAACTGGAAATGGAAGAGGAAAACCAGTGAAGCTTCACCAGACACACAATACATCATATATGACAGATGACTGGTCGTATCCCCACGCCAACAGTCTCCCCTCCTTCAGTTACTCCTGCAGCCGTGCCAAAGCACAAAAAGCAGACAAGAAATATTGTTTCTTGAAATTATACTGAGAGTTACTTACAAATCTAATGTCTCGAGATGCCTTGTAGACATTTCACCGACAATCTAATAATCTCTCACTGCATGATAAATTGATCCACGGGTGTGTTGAGACAGGCATGTGAATCCATAGTCATTACATACTTGATTATTTCTCTTTAGTTACCTCCTCCCAGGAAATTTCCGGTGCCGTTTGTCTGCCAGTCTTAAGGAAAAAGAACTATTTGCTTCTTTTTTAATTTATTTTTTTATTGACAACTATTCTTTATGAAATGCGGCACAGGGGTTAAACTACGGTAGTTCTCTCACGCCACAAAGGCAAAGAGGTCGATCAATGTGAGGGTGATGAGTTCATATATTGAAATAACTTGAAAATGTCATGTTATTAAGTAAAAATAGCACATTAAAACACAACACCTTTGTTGTTATAACCATGTTAAAAGGTAATACTTACTATTAGTAGTATAGTTATTTCTGTGGCCTGACAGCAATGTGCTCCTGTGTTGAACAGCTCAAAGGATAAATCCTTTCAGTTTTGGAGTGAATCTGAATCATAATGCAAATACAGAAATGTTCTCTTCATTCTTTGTTAGCATTGCGAGATAAAGCATTTAATTGACGGAATGTTCAGAGACGAGTGATTGATGTCACAGAGTGGGAGAAGAAGCTCTTAAAAAAAAACTGTTTACCAAATTTCCCTCGTCACACATCATATTTTTCGCCACGACATATGCAAATTCATCTTCCTTCACACAATGTAACTATCTTCAAGTGACAGGAGTAACCTCCAGCTTTCAATTTCATACTCAGTGAAATAGTGTGTTGTGGTTTTTTTTTCCCTCCTGTCCTTTTCATTGCCATGTCAAAAGAATTAATGGACAGCAAAAGCAATTCATATTGAAATGAGGTAATAAGGGGTGTGTCAGCCTCCATTTTTGGCTGTCTGTGGGAGTGGATCCTGCACGGGTGAATATACAGAATGATCACACAACAGAACTACACCGCCACAAAAATAGTCCTTACACATATTTCTGTCTTTTCACAAAAATAGTTTTAGTAATCTAGAAAGTTTATGTATCTGGCTTTTAAAGAGGATAATATTCACTACATTATCGCCATACATAAGATCCGATACACCAGTACAAAGAGAGTACAAGTATGTACTCTCTTGTTCCACAAAGATTAACTATATCTTGCTTCCCCCGAATTTATCATTTAATTGTT